>NW_004524591.1:9017054-9048424 GCF_000260255.1 Octodon degus
ATATAATGTAATCTGTATTCTGAGTCCTATAAAGAGACCAGCTGTTGCTTACAGTGAACTGATGCTTATAGTCGAATCCTACATATTCTCTGATATTGGTGACCTTTCCTTTTCACTCTAATCATTTAAAAAATATGCTTAGTGCTAATAACAGCAGTGAACACTGTACTGATTATATGCCAGATGCCAGGCTGAGAGCTTTACATAAAATAACTCATCTGATTTTCACAACAGGTTAAGTAAATTGCCCAAGGTTTCCTTTCTATTAATTAAAAAGAAAACATAGTTCTCGAGTTTGTGAGAAATTGCAGATATAAAAAGAAACATTAAAAGGGCAAGGAAATAAGAGATGGCAATTGCTCAACTGAAAAGAAACGGTCCACCATTTAGAGTCCAGAACGCTGAGCTGTAGTATTCTGATTTTATTTCTTCTCTTTGAATATGTGAAACAGGTAACATTTTTAATGTGACAGTAGTGCTATTTATACTTTATTTTGCTTATTCTCCATATATCTAAGTATAATATTTGAGTAATGAATCATAATAATAAATGATACCAATTAATTGACAAATGCTCAGTCATCTAGGCAGTTGACTAGCACATAAAATATTTATGTTTCTATCTGACATGATGTTCTTTGAAAATTCCCTCAGTTTATGTGTCTGCTGAGCTCAAGTGAAGGTCCGCTTGGGTTCTTTCATTAAAGCAGAGTTCTCTTCATCCTTCTCAGTTTGTTTGTTCATGTGGCAGAAATAGGCAAATAGTCACATTTTATTCTCTTTAAATTAACTTATTAACTCCAAAATTCTAAGACATTCTTTTCATTAAATATTCAGACAGCTTGAGGTTCCGTGTACAGACAGCACTGCAGCCTCTGCCGTTGGGCACACAGCTCCTCTTTCTTGTCATGTGTTTGCCCCCATTTAACTCCTCTTAGCTACTCAGCCCTTCATTGCTTTGCTTCTCTCAAGCAACCATAATCCTGCGTGGGGCAACCTCTATAGAGAGCTTCTCTGTGGCTGGCAATGCAAAAGATGGCCAATTGCAAGGAAAGCTGACGCTTTCCCACTGGTTGATAGAAATAGACAATGGAAGATTTTTTGGGGGGAGGGTTGGAGATATTTTAAACAATCATCTTTTGATGGCTCTCCAACTGTCATTTTCTTCTTTTCTCTGTTGTTGCCAGTAGTAATTAAGCCAACACAAAAGCAATTTCCGGCTTCTTTGTCCAAACTCTTCCCCTTCATTTTCATCCAACCTCAATGCAGGTTTTAGAGAAAAGACAGCCCCAAGGCTCCTGTGGACCATGGCTACTATCTGTCCATTGGCAAGCTGAGGTGTACCTGCACTTGGCTGTGACCATTTCTCTAATAGGCTATTCTGTTTTCACTGAAGCACATGAGCAATGTAATAAACCAATGAACTATAAAATTTGTCAGGAATTTCTGAATAAATCATTAATATTTGGAAATTTAAAGTGAAGTTTTCAATAAATAATATTAGCTATCATGAATTGTAGAAGTTATTGTGACTCATGGTATGGACGGAAAGGAAGGAGATTCATAAGAAGGAACATGAAGAAAAAAAGAAAGGACAAAAATATGAGTGTACCATGTGCTGCGATTTTTTTTTTCTGTATTTAGGAGAAGGTTTACAGGGTCCACAGGGTATCACTACATAGATCAAACTCGTAGCGATTCTCCTGTTTTCAGCCTCCCAAGTGCTGGGATTTGCACCACCATGCCCAGTCTCAATCCCTATCTCAGTGCGCTCTGGGGGCGGGGCCTGCACAGCGTGCCAAACCCAGGCAGCTGCCCTCTGCCTAAGCAGGCGCTTTAGTCCTCTGAGCTATCAGGCCAGCCCTATGTCTTGCAATATTTAAGAAATAGATTGTGGTAAAATGTGTCCCTCTTTATGAAGGGTTTTATTTTTGTCAAATTGGTATAAGTTATTCAGTATTCATGAATTTTGCTTTTTGTAAAACTATCCTGTATTTGTTTCCTGAATACAAAACAGGTTTCCTATAAGTTCTACAACTAGAAAAACCTTTATGAGAAGGCGTATATCAGTGAGGAATGCTAATTTAAGGAGATAAAATGTGTATTCCGAAATGGTATCTGGGAAATATAAAGATGCATCTGGCATATCTTGTCGGAGTATCTCCCTGGACTTCTTAACTTACCTGATACCGTGAGGCAGAATGTGCAAATTGAAGGGCCACATTGGCTCGCACTTTAGCTGTAGCAGTTTGAACCTTCCCTACTCTTGAGTCTTGACTTCTGTCGCACTCCAAGGTATATTATCCTCTTTCTGTGAAATTTACCCTCTTCACTGAACACATACTTCTCTTCCTTTTCTTCTGAAGGCTTTACTTTCATTGTTAAGTTTTTGAACACTGGCTCTAAGAATTTCTTTGTGGAGTAAACTGAGTTTTGCTGAGAACATATTTTGAAGAATCTGGGGCAGAGAGGTTAGAACCAGAACCCAATGGTGTAGAAAGAAGAATGAAAGGAAACTCCCAGTGTGGGAAGAATCAGGGAGCAGTGTGACCCTGTGCTTTGGTGCACAGATACCTTTTTTAAGGGAAATACCAGTAAGCTGCTGCATACCTATCCCAACATGAAATCCCATAAAGATTCAAAGAATATGTTAATGTATTTGCATTCCTTATGAAAGGGTGAAGGGAGTTATATTTCAAATTGAAATTAGCATTGGCCGAAACACAGTGAAAGGTCCACTTGATATCAAGGTATTATTATTCTGAATTTAAAGTTCTTAGTAAGGTTGTACAGGAAACTTCCTCTTCCTCTCTTAGTTTCAGAGGTTTCCTGCCATGTACAACTGTAGGTTAAAAATACTTCATTTTATAAGTATTGTGGGGAAAGCCAGGGATAGATATGTGTATCAGTAGCACAGCAGAGATGTAGGCAATGAGGAGTATTAACTAATGTTTCTTTTCCTGCATTTAGCTTCAAATCTCAGTCACATGTTTTCACTCCAAGCAAAGGCTATGAGTCTACCTGCAGTTATACCTCTTCTTACATTACTTTGACCAAAAACAAAACAAAACAAAACAAAAAACCAAGAAGGAATGCAGTCCTGCATTGTTTGAAGTTTGCCAGCAACCCTTGGTAAAATAACCATTCTCAAAGACCACATCTTCTGTGTTGTCTTGGTTTTAAATCAATCCAGAAACTATTTTGTTAAAATGGTTTGCAGACACAAAGGAAAACCATATCCAAAGCCTCCAGTCAGGTAAAAAAAAAAAAAAAGTCACTGGCACTTTGTCCAGGGATCTACAGCAGAGTTTTTGGAGCCAGGAGCTCACACAATGCTCCCTGCCGGCCTTACTGCTGGCAGATATGGCCTCTGGTTGGAAATAATCGTTTTTAATAATGCAGATCATCACAAGAGCTCGTGGGAAATCACTCTAAATATTACCCTTGGACTTTGTTATAGAAATATAGCAAAGGGAAATTGTCCCTGTGATGCTCAAGGGTTAGAATAATATGGAAAAACCAACTCAGTTCAAATAATTTATTGTCTCTGCCATGCTTTTTGCATGGCGCAGCTTAAGCTGTCATTCACTGAAGGGCTATTTATACAATCTGAAATTCCAAAGGATTCCTGGATTTGTGTTCTTCTACTCTTTTTAAATGATGCATAATAAGGTACTCTACAGAGGTCTTTTGTAATGAATGTGGAGTTGTTTAGTTTGGGTCCCTTCAAAGGGATGGAAGAACAGTAACTGGCTGTTTGAAATTTTATATTATAGAAACTATACTCAGCCACTACTTGAATTTGTTAGCATCTTTAAAATAAACTCTACCCCAGACAAAACCAAATCAATCTTTGTGTTCTCGATATTTTACTGTAAAGGCTCATAAGAGATATAAACAGAAATGCCAAGAAATTAAGGGCATAGTTTTCCTACACAGTTTATTTTGAAAGAGATGTGCTGATGGTTGTTGATGGTGTTTATTTCATGAAGTTATCAAGTATTTCTTAGCTTCTTTGACCTGATTATAAGCCTGGCTTTCTAGCTAGGCATGGAAGAGCTCAGACTTGAGTCACAGAGTTATTCAAATACCTGCTGGACGTCTCCAACTGATGTCTCTCAGGAGGCCCAGCTCAACTTGCACTGCCTCTTCCCCCGTCCCTCACTTCCCTCCAGTACAATCCCTATTCTTTCTTCATTCTTTGTCACAGCGATTGCTAAATGGTTTGCCAAGTATCTGAAACATTAAAGAAAGAATGTATTAAAATATGACATGTGATGTGAAAGGGAGATGCTTAGTCCAGTTTGGACCATATTCATTGTATCTTAAAAATATAATTCTCACACAATTAGTGATCCTACCAGTGTTAATATACTGGGTGTGATATTGTGCTGTCATTGCCTAAGATGCTATGCTTTATTAAAGCTGTAAAAGATGCTTTGGCTCTCCATATAATTTCTTATAGCAGTGCGTGAACCTACAATTATAATTGAAAAGTCCCACTAGTCTCTTGATTGTGGTCTAGAAGTAAAGGTGAGAGACTTCAGTACGTGCCAATTCTGTATTTACCATACGACAGATGCATGCATAAAACACTACAGCTGAGTTAAAAATCTTTTTCTTCTAAGTTCTAGTATCTTTGATTATTGGAAGTGTTGAACAAGTGAGTTGGAAATACATTTACTAGTTAACACTGGTAGGCTGTTAGTACCCTATGCCAAAACCTAGACTCAGTGATGCATGACATATGGAAGAACTTCTCCCTGGCTAAACTTGCCCAGTGCGTGTCTTCATTGTGCATGCAGCTTTATCCCTGACATTTGCCCTACTCTCCTGAAAGGCAGGATGATATTCCTAATTATGTGCAACTTCCTTTGCACCTCAAGTTTCCCCAGGGGTACTAGAGATTAATGATGATTCTATTTATAGTTTCTGCACTGTGATTAATGACCTCGCCAGCAATCATCTGCACAGGTCGTGTCTGCAGAATTAGGGTGTTATTGTCAAGGCCATCCGAGGACCTCAGCATGTGAGGAGAAGGTGACGACAGTGGGACTGTTTCTTTCTATGTAACTTTTGGGGATGTAGCTTGTTCAAAACAGATGAAGAAAGCAGGATCAAGGTCAACTACACAGAAAAGAAACTCTCAGCCCAAAAATGTCTGGCCACACTCTAGAAGAAAACTTCAGCTTTCCATAATTTCTCAACCAATCGCTGACTGAAAGTATGTAATCTAAGTGAGATGTTAAAATTTGAGTTGCCACCAGTAAATTTCCAAGTGCACAAAATTTTCAAAAACACATACAGAATATTTGGGTGGGCTTTTGGTCCTTGAATTAAAAGGTCATCTACCATTTTTTTGTAGTTAAATATAAAAAGATCAAAAATACATTTTTGGTTATGTAGGAACAACTAATGACAGAACAAATCAAATATGGGATATGTAAAATAAGAAAACCTTTTTCTTTCTCTCATCCTGATATACTGTTCAGATTCACTGGCATCAAAGCCTTTGATTTTTTTTCCCCTCCTATTCATGAGAGGATATATTTATTCCCTGGAAAGTTTAATCTGTAATCAATTATATTTAACAAGTTAACTCAATTGTAAATGATATGATATAAATGAAGATTAAAGCTAATTTAAGGCAGCATTTTTTACTACTGTATAAATTAGCATTGGAAGAATCAGAAGGAACTATGTTTTTGATTAAGATTTGGTTTAGGCTGAAGGGTTTCAATAAGATCATTTTTATAAAACTCTGAATTTGAGCCAATACCTGCTAAAAGATAACAGGATATATTAAAGCCATGTCAGAAGTTTATAAATAAAGGCCCTGAAAAACTTTAATCAGGAAATGAACTGTGTGCATGGGTTGTAAAGCCTGTCCATCGGCCACAATCCACTCATAGCCATTTTGTTCTACCCTACTTCCATTACTCTGGGTCAGATACAGCAGTATAATCCACTAAAGCCCACATGCAGCTCTTCTGACTAGCATTTCAAATAGAGTTCACTTCCCCTTAACAATTCCCAGTTAGTTTTTCATGTTAAGATTAACTGAAATTTCAGTACTGATCATGGCCAATTTGAGGCCTAATACTCACTTAGTAGTTCACTGTGAGCCTTGAGGTGGGGCTCCCTTGTGCAAACCGTACTAGCTTCCTGCTCAATTAGTATTACCTCTCACCACCTTTTTCTTATTCTTTTCTAGTCATGTATTTTATGTTCTATGAATCTGCTAGGAGTTCTCTTTCATCCTAGTCCATGCTATATATTTAGACAGTTAATGAAACATATTCTCTGTGCCTCTCCTACCTGTGGTCTAACTTTTAAAAGTAGCTCAAATTATGGTTGGAATGGAGATTCTCCTGGGTTATGGATCATGGCTTACTTGTTTTCTCAAGTATGAGAGCTCCATTAGGTCAGATTTCAGGAATGGTCACCATTATATCTCACTGTTCTTATAAGATTTAAAGATTATTTGTGAGAGTATGGGATCGATTGTTTTGATGGTAGAGTAAAACACAGTGGAACTCAGATAGATAAAAGGTAGAACTGTTTGGTACTTCTTGTACCAGAGGACAGGTGGTTGCTCTGTAGGGCCACATGGATAATTGCCACCTAGGGCAGACTAACAGCATGCAGGAATTGTTAAGGCAGCTTTCAGTGGCTAGGTTGGGTGGGTATAGGGAGTTTTGGGGGCTCTATATAATTGACTAATTTCAATAATTATGTGGTTTCTTGTCTGATATCTAGCTCTCGGGCAACTAGCAAGATGTCTCTTTACCCTGGAGAATAAGAACCTGCTACGTGAAGTAGTTGGGGAATAGATGTAATCCACTGTTCAAGGAAGAAACCTGTTGTCTTCAGCTAGGATTTTAAAACAGGAGGAAGAGTTATCAAAGTAAAGGTTATGCCATTGTTTAGTGTCCACAGCATGTGTTCAATAAGTATCTGTGGACATAATTAGGAAAAAACTGAATGCCTGTATGCATCAGCGTATACTATCACTTTTTCTTATGACAGCTACTCTGTTTCTTTGCAAACTGCTAGTTACATGGCATGAACTTACAAATGTCCGATGTCTACTTATCTCTAGACCTCAGTTTTCTGAAATAAGTTTTGGATTCCTTCCTACAGTAAGAATTAGTGATACATTTTGATAATTAAAATATTACATATTTTATTCAGAAGTAGTAATTTTATCATATTTATTCAAGATAAGCATATCAGAAATATATTTGTATATTTGATAAAGTCTAAGCAAGAAGCAGTTTTAAGGACAGCCAACATTTGGCCCTAGCCTTTCAAGATCAGTGACGACTCAGGCCATAGGAGAACCTATATGTAACATCATGTATCCCAGTTGTGTCCCAAATTTTCTGATCAAGGAGATTATGGAGTCACAGAGGAATGTGATTGATGATGTAGATTGTGCCAAAGGAGAGTCACATGGAGAGAAAACATTCTCTCAGGCTTTCACAGAGAGCAAATTGGTCAATCAATGGCCATGACTCATCCACATGGCTAACACCGACAAAGGATCTACAAAGTGCAGTATAGGGTTTCAGGATAAATCCTGAGGGGACTTCACTGACCTTCTAAGATACAAAAGTTGCATTTCTTGTTATATAGGTCTTGCTTTATCTTGGTCTTAGCCATCTAGCAAAAAGGTATCAAAACAAGTATAAAGGGTGAAGCCATGGTGGCATGCTGGGCTGTAAAGGGCTCAAGTCAACAACTTCTAACATTGTCAGTCCTGCGGATGACCCACTACTATTGTGAACTTCTGAGCTATATTCAAATATTTTGCTGAATTCACAAACCTACAATATTTAAATGACAATGGAATACCCTTCTCTGACAAAACGAAACAAAAAAGGGTATACAAATGAATGACCATTTTGTATCTGCATATTCAAAATAGTTAGGATAGATATACAGCTACATTCTCTTAAATCAATGAATAAGAAGATCTGTTCTAATATTGTTTGTGGATGGGATGTCATGTCTGCATCTTGTACAATGGATAACCACAGAGACAACAATGTGCAATGTATTTATTATTGAAACTGTCATACTGATCGGTTTTGAAACTGTCTCATTGCTATTTGTTTCTCAATAAAATTATTTAAAACATTGTTTTTAAAAAAAGTAAAAAAAAAATAAAAAGTAGACAGAGGGCTGGCGAAATAGCTTAGCAGACTAAGCACCTGCTTAGGCAAGCACAAGGACGGGGTTCATTCCCTAGCCATGCTGGCCCTGCCCCTTGGTGAGCTGATCTAGCAGCTGAGTCCAGGTGTGATGGGGCACACCTGCAATTCCAGTGCAAGGGAGGCTGAAAAGAGGAAGGTCATTACCAGTCCTAGCTGTGTAGTGAGACCCTGTACCAAATACATTAAAAAATTTAAAAAGTAGACAAAACAAATTTACATAATGCCTTAAAAATATTAATAAAGTTAGGCTTTTATTGAAAAATCTTCTGTAACATGAATAATGATTTTGACCATAATAATATTAATACATGGTTGAAAAACATTATAATTTACATTCTAGTTTTCAACATTGAGAATAATCGGAATACTTGCCTTTCAGTTGTTAGTGTTGCAGTTTGAAAGGTATAATAAATAAAAGCATTTGCAGGGGATATATACATTGAACCGTTGTCAAGAACTTTATGAAGACAGATGATTTTTTAGCAAGGGAAAAGTAAAACTGTCTCATTGAAGCTCAGTTTTTCTGGAGTTAATAGCTGTTATAGTTGCTAGATTTCACTGCATTGTTAATATTATTTATAATATGATTAAGACATAGCATTTATTACATATAATTTTTGTCCAACAATAACTAAGAAATAGGGAATTCCAAGCCATGATAAACTACAAGTGCTTCATCACATCAGCAATGGTCTCAAATTGCATGAGGCTAATCAGGTCCCCTTTCTTTATGGAGGGTGAAGGAGTAATGTATTCAAAATCAAAAACAGGAGACATGGGGGGTATCAGAAATTCACCATGAAGAAGCAATTCATTCAGTGTGCTACAGACTGCCACTTTTTTTTCATTCTTCACAGTGATCATCTTTAATTTAGAGAGGAAATTTTGAAATAGTCACAAAGAACTTGCAAATGCTTTTTCCTGTTTTTTGAAATTATCATCCTTGTGTTCATCTTCTTTTTTTTTTTTTTTTCAAATTTTATTTATTTATGTGTGTGTGTGTGTGTGGCCAGCTAAGCCCACCAGGGGGCGGGGCTGGCTGGCATGTGGTGCTGGGGGATTGAACCGCGGTCCCTGTGCTTTGCTAAGTTTGTTCTAAGTAGGTGCTTTAGACCACTGAGCCATCTCACCAGCCCCTGTTCATCTTCTATGTTGTGATTCTTTATTGTGATTTACTACAAACAACACTAGCCTCCTGTATAACCCTAATACAACCATCAAAAGAGAGATTAACACTGATATGTAACTATCAAGTCATCCTCAGAGTCCACTGGAGGGTTTTCATAAGCCGTTTTAATACTGTCATTGTATAGTAAAAGATTTGTCAGAACCATGAGTTGCATTTAGGTGTTATGTTTCTTTAATTGCCTTTGGTCTGGAATAGTTCCGGATTCTTTCCTTGACTTTCATAATCTTAATTAATACTTTTGAATCTTGTAGGCCACATATTTTGCACAATTCTCTTCAATTTAGATCATTCCAATGATGTGACCTCATTAGACTCAAGTTATTAAACATTTGTCAAAATATCACACAACTGGTGATGTAATTTTCTTGCTGCATCCTATCAGGTGGATCAAAATTTCCATGGAGTCCATGACGAATGCTCTTAGTTTCTTCATCCCACTCAAGCTAATTCACTGTACTGGTCTCTACTTCCCCACCTGGTTGGCTCCTCATCTTGCTTTGGCTGGCATCTTACATTTCATCATCCTTCCATAGGTAGGGGGTCTTATGGTTCTAGAACTGAAGTTCTTTATTTTTTATTTTTTTGGTGGAACTGGGAATTGAACTCAGGCCTTGTGCTTGCCAGGCAAGTGCTTGTTCTATGGAGTCATCTTCCTGGCCCCTGAAGTTCTTTATGAGACAAGAGAAAGGAAAGGAAGACAAGGCAGGACCAGACAAGACAGAAGGAAAATAAACACCTTTCATTTGGAAAGGTGTTTCATTCCTTGGAAAAGGAACGAAAACAAGTTCATAGATCTTGTTGAATGAATTAAAAATTAATACATAGATATCTAATTATAACTCAAGGTCTTGGAAATCATCATTATCATCATAAAAATTGACAACTTTTCAAAAACTCGTCAGAGAACTAAATTCACAGATAAATTACCAGCCAAAACCTAAAGAATTAGGCAGATAAAGATTCGCAGTTCCTTCCCCACCCCAGTGCCGCTGGGGTCAGCACGAAACACTATGGAGGCACCTGCTTCTGATCTCAGAGGCCTGGGTGGTAGAGGCAAGGGTATCACAAATTTGGTCCCAGCTCTGGCAAGTTTGTGGCATAGCAAGGTCTTGTCTCTAAATGAATTAAGGAATTAAAAAGGATGCAAGGGCCCTGGGTTCAATATTCAGCAGCCTGGCGTGCAAGGAAGGACAAGTGACTAAATGCCTGACTAAACACTAGTGACTAAAGGGTCGGACAAATGGCTCAGAGGATTAAAGCATTTGAAAGCAGGCGCAGGGGCTGGGGGTTCGATCCCTAGGCCTGCTGTGCCAGTCCAGGGTGAGCTGAGATGGTGATTCAGTCTTGGGAGGCTGTAAACAGGTGGATCACTATGAGTCTGATATAGTAGTGAGACCCTGAACACCCTGTAGACCCTTCCCTAAAAAAATACAAAATAATAAATAAATAAATAAACACTAATGACTGAGTTTGTCCAGTGTGCCCACAACAAGAGGAATATCTCCGAGAATCTTCAAACTGGGGAGACCCTCATATTACCATGAGCATTACCTCTGAAAGCAACAACATCCTCACTGGAAGAAACAGGCATTCCAACTTCCATCACAAGGAGAGGAAGAATAACTGTGGAAATTGCTCAGTCCATTCTGCTGTCTATAGCAAAGGACTGCCTTTAAAGGAAACTATTTTACTACTACCCCGTCAAGTGGGTTTTCCCATAGTTTAACTGACCTGGGGAAAGGAAAATACCTGACTCTAGCCACTCTGGCCTTCCTAATTCAGTTAAGGAGTTGAAAATGAAAGCTCAAAAACACAATTAGGTATCACAATTTGGATCCCACAGGATCACAAACTGTCTGAATCCTACTCATAGGACTAAAAGATATTTCATTTCCCCTAACAGTTTTACTATGGCATCAGTAAGGAACCTCTACAGCAAGTCATTATTGTTGAACTCCATAGTTTAAATTTGGGTAGGTCTTAAGGAAATTCAAACACAACAGAGGAGACAAAAACAAAAACAGCAGAAAACATTGTAATTATCTGAAATATAAATCCAAATATAACAGTAAACACAGTCTAACTTCTGGCCAGAGTAGCATAACACCTCACTGAAAGGTCTATTTATTTTAATTGATTTTATAATACATCATGTCCAACTTTCGGTTAAATCACAATAAATGCAAAAGGGTAAAAATTAAAACAACCAAGAAGCAAAACAGAATGAAACATACTGTCCTGATACATACAGTCTGAAGAAATAGAGAAAGAATCAGAATAAAATTCACATATGAGGGGGCCGGGGAGATGGCTCAGTGGAATAAGCGCTTCCCTTGCAAGCACAAGGGCCTGAGTTCAATCCCCGGTTCCACAAAAAGAAAAAAAAAATTTACATATGACAGAGATTTAGAAATTGTCAGACTGGGAATTTTTAACTATGATGAATATACTAAATTCTAATGATAAATAATGGTCAATATTAATGTTAAAGGACACATAGTTAATGTAAACATAGAGCTAGAGACTCTACAAAAGAGTCAAAAGCAAGGGCCGGCAAGATAACTCAGCACACTAAGTGGCTGCTTAGGCAAGTGCAGGGACACGGGTTCAATCTCTGGCACTAGATGCTGCACTGGCCCCGCCCATAGTCGTGCTGAACTAGTGACTGAGTCTGTAATCCCAGAGGGGGTTGCGGGGGCTGACATAGGAGGATCATTACCAGTCTGAGCTGCATAGTGAGACTCTGTACCAAATACATTCCAAAAAGGGAAGAAAGAAGTTTAAAGAATGAAAAGGAAGGGGCCAGGGAGATAGCTCAGTAGGATAAGTTCTTTCCTGGCAAGCGCAAAGGCCTGAGTTCAATCCCTGGTTCTGCTAAAAAGATAATAAATAAATAAATAAATAAGAATGAAAAGAAAATGCTCGCAATATCAAATATGCAATGCAAATGGAGAATGTTGCTTGTCACTAGCCTGGACATGGTTAAAAAAAAAACAAAACTATTGACTTTGAAGATGTATTAATACAAATGTTCAAAACTATAAAAGATGAAAAATGCTAAACTGTTAATTAAAGATGGAGTGTATAATGAGAATACCAGCAAGGTTAAAAGAAAGAGAAAGATTTGAAGCAACTGGACTTTGAAATTTTCCAAAATTATTGGCAGATACCAAATCACAAATACAGAAATCTCAGAAAAGAATGGGAAATCTGTTTAGGCATATCCTATTCAAATTTGAAAAAAAATCAAAGATAAAAAGGAAAATCACATGAGAAGCCAGAGGAGGAAAACATTACTAATGGATGAATAAAGATAATAATTACATGAGATTGCTCTTTAAAAATGTCAGTAAGAAGAGAATCCAATGAAATATTTAAGAGTAAGAGAAAAAAACCATCTACATTTATATATCCAGGGAGTTTTCCTTCAGAAGTGAAGAAGAAATAAAGACTGTAATCAGTAAAATAAACCAGACTTGCATGTGCAAACATCATATTGTCTTTCTAATGTAAGAAACTGAAAGAGAAAATAAGATCCAAGAGGTACAACAGATATTGTGAATGAGACTGCTCAAAATGAAGGAACTAGGATGGGGGAAAGAGAAAAGAAGGAAGAGAAAAAACTTGTATGTATACTAAAGCTAGCTAAGACAATAGTACTGCTAATTTCTATTCATTCATTGAAAGGAACAGATAGTGCTTATATTTTTTTAAGCAATTTTGCATGTTTTTTTTTTTCTGGTAAACTGAATAACTACTTTGAAGATAGGAATATACAATATAATAACTATTGTTAATTTTCTATCATCTTGCTTTGAAATCCATTGTTTTTTCTCTTTTTAAAATAAAAAATAAATCAAAGGAATTTTTTGTGAGTAGATCTAGCTCACAAGAAATGTTAGAAAAAATTTATTCAGAAAAAGGAAATACGAAATTGGAGAATCATAATTTTTACAAATAAAGGGAGAACATTCGAAATAAGTGAGAAAACTAATGTATTTTTGTTATTCTCAATGATATAATAGCAGATTATTCAAAACAGCAACAGTACATCAGGTGATTACAGATTACATATAAGATGTGTGACAGCGATATTTCATAAGCAGTGAAGATGAATCAGAAATGTTTTGTTGTAAGGTCATTGCACAATACATCACGTTGTAGAATGCTATTGTAAAGTGGCTTAGGTGAAAATGTATTTTATATATTGCTTAGATAATCATTAAAACATTTTAAAAGAAATTTGGTTGATATATTAAGTCCAGTATTTATAAAAATAATACATCCTGCCTGACTAAATAGGATTCATTTCAGGTGTACAACTCTGATTCAACATGTGAAATGCTAACATAATTCATTACATCAATAGGCGGAAGAAGAAATTTATATGATTATGTCAATGAATGGAGGAAACACATAGGAAAAAATTCAGCAAGAGTTGACCAAAAACTCTCAGGAAAAAAATATGCATTTGATTAACTAACAATCCATTTATAATGCTGAACTGAATCAGCATAGCTCTTGGGTTGGAAGGCTGCAATTGTTGCCAACAATGTACAAGAAATGGAGAGTATAGACGGCGTGCTGTTGATTCTCCTGGCGAAGCCTGTGGTGCCAGTTTGCATGATAGGAACTCAGCTGTTCTCATCTCTGGAGTAACACCTCACTGTTGCTGAGGGTGGCTGAGATTTTCTTAGGGTAGCTCTGGTCTCTACCTTGAGTGTCACGTCCTGGCTCCAGGGCAGACCCTTCAGCCTGCTGGCACGGAAACTTCATGCTGCCTGCACAGACTTTCTGGCTTCCACCGCTGACTGACCTTTGGGTCTTCCCAGTACAGATACTCAATACAGACTTGATTGAGACATTGTAGTGGGCTCTAGGACTTCAGCTGGACTCATGTTCACCTTAGGATATAGAATAAGACAGAGATGCCTCCCAACATTTTTAGGAAGTAGTAGCTACTGCAGTAGGGCAGTGAAATATGTACAGTTCAATAGTGACAGAATGAAAGTGTTCTAGGTGAAAATACCAAAAAATAGATGGAAAGCATTTCTATAACAAGCAATGATAGAAGAGTTAGAATATAAGATTAATAGAAAAAAGTCCGTTGCTTTATAACATTGTAGCAATGAGCAATTAGAATTTCATTTTACATTAAGATTTCATCAGTGTCGTTTACATTGCCAAAATACCCTGAAATACTTGGATTGATATAAATCTAATAAAATGTCAGCAGCACCAGAGAACTCTCATGAAAAAAATCCACGATGTAAATTAATTAGGAACTATTCCATGTTCATGGATAGGTCCATCTTAAACTTGGCCTAAAACAAAATGCTTTGTATAAAATTAAATGACAAATGTATGCAGTAAAAGATAGTCTGCATAAATGAATATATAATCAAAATATGTTCCCCATAGACTTTAGTCCTATATTCCACTGTTGAAATGTCTATATTTTCCTGTGGAACATTGTTATTTACTCAGGATATGAATATATGCTTATGTTTATATGTATATTTGTATATGTGCGTACCCCTACTCCTTGTACTTATAAAATGTGGGTAATTAGTTACTTTAATGATATTACTTGGAGATCTTATATGTCAGCGGCATATTCACAAGTAATTTATAATGTCAGGTTTTTGAGGCCTGGGGAGTAGCACTGTGGCAGTGTTTGGTTTCAATCCCTAGCACTTGAAAAAAGGAATTATCTACCTATTTGTCTATCTATAAAGTAAGAGTAAAATTTGTCCATTATTGATGAGTACTTAAAGTTTTGTTGTTGTCCTCCTTGTATTTCTTTTTCATTAGCAACAGTTTTTTTTGTAAGAACATTTGTAGAAATAAATTGGCATAGTTTTATATAGAATCACCACAGCATAAAATTCTGGATGCACATTTTAAATTTCAGCTAAGTATTAATAAATTATCCTCCAAATTTGATGATAATATGTAACATCATTTTTTTCCACAACTGTTTTTACAATTTCAGTAGGAGAAGAGAAGCATTTGCTTTAATATTGATTTGAGTTTATGAATTAGAATGTTCTTTATATTCAATGAACTTTTGCACTTTTGATAAATTACTTCATATTACAGTTATATCAGTTAATTATGGTTTTTAGTATCTCTAATAGCAGAGCCATAGTCCATTTTTCTTTTAATATTTTCTTGACTCTTTTGGCTTATTTTCCAGATGAACTGCACAATGGTATTCATGCTAATATAATTTTTTAATGAGTAACATTACATTAATATGATATGCTTGTTAAAACTTATGAGCATACATATACTTTTTTTCTTTTTTCCAACAAACATGGATATTCTAAAATTTAAATCCTTATAGAATATTAAAAAATAATTACACATTTTTACACAGAAATTTAGAAATCAAGCCATGTACAAGATAGTTAGGATAGATATATAGCAACTTTCTCTTAGTTCATTGAGAAGAAAGGTTTGTACTAATATTTTCTAGACAAGATATCATGTCTGGATCTTGTCCTCTGAACTACTGCAAAGACAACAATATACAATGTATTAATTATTGTAACTGCCCTACTAGGTTGTTTTGAAACTGTTTCACATCTATTTTATCTTTTTCTCATTAAAATGAATAAAAACTAAATTAAATAAAAAACTTATGAGCAATTGTCTTAATATGTAACATACATACAAAACAAGTTAGAGTGCAGTGGCATCTTTAGAATATTATCTTCTAATAAATATAGCCTGGCTTCTCATTTGTTTCTGTTTCTTAGCAGTTTTCTTCCTTAAAGCCATATACAATATATAGTAACCTTAATTCTACAAATATCATTTTTTATAGTCTTTTAAATAGTAGCAATTTAATCCTATGGAAACATGCCTTGAGACAATCTAAGGAACATATTGCTGACATAAAAGTTAAATGAGTGTTTTGCTGCCTATCAGTAATTGTTCTCATACGAACTGTTCACAGACCAGACTGTGGTGTGCTGGTGCCAACCCTGGAGAGAAACACTTCATGGTTGAGTTAGCCTACAGCATTTGATATGTAGCAGGGTAAGGATTTACCATTTTCTGTGATTTCCTCACACCTCTCTTATATCCAGAAACCTTAGACGTCTGAGTCCTTCTTTATGAGATGGACTTTATGAAACTTAGATTATAGAAATCAGTAACTGATTTATCTATAATTCTGGGTTTGAAAAGTACTATAAAGTCACCTGAAATTAGGTAATTGTTTTCTGGGTGGTTTGGGGTGCAGTTAGGGATAAGAACTAGGAATACAAATTAAGAAAAAATTCTCTTATTTAAAGTTTATTGATTTTTCCAGCTTTGGGACAACACAAAAAATGAAGACACTGACAAAAACTGAGACTTGTGTGTAAGAACTAACATTACCTATGTTCTGTCCCACTTTGTATTTGCACATATTGTACTTCAGGACAACATTGGGAAATATGTTGCTATTTTGCAGATTACAAAATACAGGTACAAAGTGCTAGAATAAATTTCCCAAGGTTATAATCACAGCTTAGTTATGACAACCTGATTCTTGAACTCAGACCTGACCTAACTTTGAAATATGTGTTTTATTCATAGTACATTATGATACTCATAAATCAATAATTAGAAATGGAAGGGCTACTGGGTATGGACTACAGGTAATAACCACAATAATAAATAAGACAGAAATTATATGCCTAAATAAAATGAAAAATTCCTAATCTACCATCTTTGCTACTTTTAGGAAATTTCACCAGCTAGAATAAACAAATAGCATAAATACCAAGTTGTTCAGCATCAGATAGTCACTTTCATGCTCAGTTGTGTCATCTCCCTGAAGCATGTGGTCCACAGACTTTACTGTGAGCAATGTTCTTATCCAATTATTCAGAAACCCGCAGAAAAGAAAATATTAATTAAGGATACAACATTAGCCATTTAACATTTCTTTTCCCTATTTGGCTCCATTACTTTTGCTCTGTCCTTAGAAGGGCATACTTATTGGTCAGGCTGTAACAGGAAAATTGTTTGAAAGAAAGAATAGAGAAATTTATAGTTCAGAGGAAACCTGAAGGTGATATGAGTTGCCAGCCCCCCTTAGGCCTCATATGGAGCCAACATCAGTGTCTAAAATTATAGAGCTGATTTTGAGAAGACATCCTTTCTCCACAGACACCACAACTTTTATTCCAATCTAAAAAGTTGGATTTACAACCCTGATTTTATTCTTATTGGAATGAATCCTACACAGTCCTTGCTGCCTTGCCTCACGGGTCCCACTGCAGGTTATTTTGACCAGTCCCGAGTCATGCTGGATCGTAGCATGAGGGTCTAAGAAGGCAGGTGTCTGATGCCCATTTGAGGAAAAACACCATCAGATACCCGCTGTGTCAGTCAAGGTCCCTATCATAACCTGGCTCTCTGAAATAGCATGCATCATTCCAGATGGCTTATGACCAATGCAGTATGTGATTTAGTTATCAACCTTCCTCTGGACAGAATACATACTTATACTAAAACACATGCCCAAATTATGTGAGCATTTTTCATAACCACATCAAAAAGTGTAGTTCATAATTCAGTTTTCAGTTAACCCTAACTGAAAATTGGTTCACCTTTTACTGCTCTTGAGCCATGTGTTCTACATTCTCTATTTTTACACTTGTGGTTCAAGTTTTTCTAACTCTAATAGAGAACTTTATGTTTAACCCTGTTCAACTTCACTTTTGTTAGTTTTGGCCCATCCTCCCAACTTTTTGCAATCCTTTTCAAAACTGTTTCTCTCATCCAATATACCATAGTTAACTCCTGACTCTACAGTTTTATATCATAGAAAAGTTGGATAAACACATCTTTTATTTTCATCCAAATCCTGATTAAAAATGTTGAAAGGAATAGCAATAAGTACAGCTCACTGTAGAATACCACAGAAATATTTTTATCCAGGGTGTCATCTAACCATTGTTATATTATACCACATTGATTAAACTTAATGTCTCCATTCTTATGTAAAATACTTGTTCATTTAAAAATTTTACGTTATGGCTATAATGATGAAAAAGAATAGATGAAAGGTATTTAAAGAAAATTTCTTTATACTCTGAGTATTAGATAATCAGGAACCAGATTATAATTAATCATCAAAGATAACATTCTTCAGTGTGGAGACAGCAAGCTTTTTGAAAAATAAAAATTAAAAAAACTTGGTCGTTATCAACTAAACATTCAAGATAACACTTAATGTCATGTTACTATGAATCTTAAAGTACAATAAAATAGAGGTCAGCAAACACTTGTTGTGAAGGGGCAGATTGTCTCTGTTGTATCAACTCAACCTTCTTCTTGTAGAGAAAATTCAGAACAGTATATAAGGGATTGGCAAGACTGTGTTATTATAAAACTTTATTTGTAAAAACTCATAGCAGTTAGGTTTAGCACATAAGCTCTAGCTTGTCCATGCCTGTTTAAAAGACGGCTTTCTAAAGGCAGCAAAGTAGGCATACAGATTCATAAATAAGTAAGAAAATTGCATCTTTTCAAATATAAGATACATCTAGTATATGCTAAATATATTGTACTAGGGTTTCAAGAGCAAGAACCATCCTGTTCCATGTTGAACTTCAGAACATAAAAATGGTCTGATATTTAGAAGTTATGCTATAATTACTTTCTGAAATTAAAAATGAAAGCTTTTAAGAACCTTGTTTAATGTCAGACTCATTATTTTGATGATCAATAGATCAGACTTTATAAAGGCATGAACATGATATTTGGAAGAGTGAGCACTTTATGAATATCTATCTATCTATCTATCTATCTATCTATCTATCTATCATCTATCTATCTATCTATCTATCTATCTATCTATCTATCTATCTATCTATCTTATGTTGGGCACACAAATCTTTGTTCAAAAATGAAGGCTTCTTATTTCAAATACCAGGACATAGGTAGACATTGTTTAAACCTCCAAGGGGTTTACTTAGGCTCCAGAAGGTCACTTCTCCCCAGGTCTCATGATTCCTCTTCCCTGCTGAGCTGCATCAAGTGATTGAACAAAAGGAGGGAGTAAAAAGCTCTCTTCTTCCGCCTAATTCAGCACAACTCTGCAGGTCATTTCAGCTTCAGAGTTACCACCAGAGGCTTTCATTGAGACTGCATTATAGCTAAACCCTCTTCTTAAACTATCCTTGCTAAATATTGATTCCAAATTAGTCTTTACTAAAGACTAAAGTACTAAAGACTAAAGTCTTTACTTCTGCAATTTAATCTTCACCACAGTATTTGCTTTCCCATGAATGGAACCTGTGATAGTTGGTAGTCCTGAGGATGCAACTGAAGGCTTTCTCACTAAGCTAACTCTTCATCCTTTTTATATACTTCATATCTTCATTTGAGCCAGGGTCTCACTAAGTCACCGAGGCAAGGCTCAAACTTGCAATTCTCAAGACTCAGCCTGTTAGAGCGCTGGGATTCCAGGTGTATGCCTGGGTACTATTTTTGAATACCTCTATTTTATTAGAGCCCACAAGGACTCTCATCTTCCCAAATCAGTAAGGTCCACCAATTGCAGTTGGTTATGGTTTTTATGGTTTTCTAAATGCTTAGAGTAATCCCCATCTCCTTACTGCTGTTGAGGGCCACTGAGACCTTGCCTTGTGATCTAGAAAGTACTTGACTACTCTACAAGGAGATAAGTTTTCAGTGAGTTTCTACTTTGGAAAAGGAATATGTGAGCTATAACTACATACAAGAAGTAAATATAAAATCATGTTGCTGTTATACATGAGTTTAAAACACAGTTACAGAGATAAGTGCAAAGAAAATAGTGTCCCCTGAGAAGCGAGACCTTTTTTTTTTTCTGTATTTAGGACAGGGCCTACAAGGTCTACAGGGTCTCACTATGTAGATTGTGCACATAGTGATCCTCCTTCTCTCAGCCTCCCAAGTGCTGGGATTACAGGCATACACCACCATGCCCAATCTCACTAGCCTTCTCAACGTGCCTTGGGGGTGGGCCTGGTATGGTGCACTGGGGATTAATCCCCTAATGCTGTGCTCTGCCTAAGCAGGTGCTTTAGTCTGCTGAGCTATCAGGCTGGCCTAGAAGGTAGACCTTCTTAAGAGATAGTAAAGAAAAAAGTAGGGCAGAAGAAGATGGGTTTAAGAATAGGATTATGAGGTGTTTTGAAAAATAATATCAATTTTTAAAACTATTTCATGAAAAGTATATTGAAAACCAGTATTAAAAGTAGAAAAGAGAAGAAAAGAAAGAATGGAAGGTGACTTGCTTTTATTTAGAGCCTTTCATGGCTAGGACCCTGCACAACACTTTCCTCCTGCTGACCAACTAGTCATTACTTCCTGTGAAGTAGGATTGGTTATTTCCCATCTTGTGAACTACAAAACTAAGGTGTAAGAAAGTCAAATAGTTTTCTTAGAAGCATCCACTTGCTCAATACAGGACTGCAGGCCAGGGAGATAGCTCAGTAGAGTAAGTGTTTGCCTGGCAAGTGCAAGGGCCTGAGTTTAATCCTCTGTTCTGAAAAAAGAAAAGAAGAAGAAGAAGAAAGAAGAAGAAGAAGAAGAAGAAGAAGAAGAAGAAGAAGAAGAAGAAGAAGAAGAAGAAGAAGACTGCAACTCTACCCAACCCATTTTACTCTAAACATTCTTTTTCTCTTTACCTGAAAAATATAAAGATACAGGTTTGTATATAAATTTTACTTACACCACCGAAAAGATTCTTAATGCATGTATACGAATTTTAAAATATAACATGAAAGGAAGGTATTTGATAAACAAATTTCTAAACTTGTCATTAACACTGTCCTCACAATAAATTATAAGCATTTGAGTTAACAGAAGATTCTAAATTTTGTTCAAAGAAAGTTTGCATCCATCCAACTTATATTTACATTTCAGAGCCAAAATAGCCTTTAGGTTGTGATTTTCTAAAAAAAAAAATGTAATAGTCATTTAGAGAACAGAAATTTGTAAACTGCATTTGATTTGCTTTTTCTATGTTCCTATCCTAAGTCTTGATGTCATATTCGAACAAAGACTGTCATTACAACTTGGAAGTATGAATGGACTGGTGCTTTGGTACACTCCTTCAAGAGTTCAGCAATGAGTAAGGGCAAAGTATATAAACATTGAAATATTCACTTAATTGAAAATAATTGAAAATATTCACTTAAATGCTAGAAGAATCATGACTAATTCAAAGAAGGTACTAGAACATAGGCAGGCTACAAAGCACTAATCAAGATCTCATTACACACCTAAAAATCTCATGCACATAGGACAATTGAAGAGCAGGGAAGTTAGTGATGCCATTTTTCCTTTGGAGATGACTGTAGATGGGGAAAGTAGGAAGTGCATCCTCTCAGGGTAAGGCAAGAGAAGGCTCGCAGTGTAACTTCTCAAAGAGATACTTGGGTCTCTTGAAGTTAGTTACACTGCTACCTGAGGCCTGGCCCAAAAGTCCAAGGTAAAGAAGACCAGTAAGCCACTTGATGATGGAGTAGGTAGAGTGCTTACTGAGCTGTGGTTGGTTGCATTTAGTTTTTGTATAAGCATAGAATAGCCTGTGCTTCCTGAGGACCAGATGTGGTGCATAATTATGGGCCACTTTAGAGCTTGTCCAAGAGGGCCACCTAGAGGGGAACTGAGGTGGGACATGAGCTTTGGGGGTCTGTGGATCTTTGTGAGAAGTCTGCAGGTCAGCTCAGTAGGCACAAGTTCCTTAAGAACCTGTGAAAGCACCTCAGGAAAGAAGGAGTATGTTCTAATTATCCTTCATTTCCATCCTAATTGCAACCCAGAAAGGATCCAAAATAGCATCTGGAAGTGCTACAGGGGACTCAGAGGAGGGAGACAAAGCTGGTTACACTCCTTACATCTACCCTTCCTCCTGCTGCGCTAGCAGGTAGTTCTTTCTGGGAGACTGCATACAACATCCCCACTCTGTGTGAGCATGGTCTACACATCAGTATACTATTCTCATATTTACATTGTTGAATTTATACAGTATACACATAAAAAATTATAGGATGTGTCTGGTGTCTGTGCATGTATCCTCATGATCACCAAGGATAAAGTGTCAACAATCCCTGAAACCCAAAGTTGCTCTTTGATTATCCACCATGAGTCTTTGGTTAATTTGTCAGACACGTACAGTATTTGGATGATGGGGATTATTTCCGTGAGCTCAGAAAAGGTTTGGAAAACTTGGCAGGACTAGACATTAGTTCAGTGAAAGACCTTGAATGTTAAGTTTAAGGTATCTAACCTTCATCTTATAGGAAGTGGGAGAGCCATTGAGTGTTTTGAGTTGGGCCACCACAGGTGTATGAATATTATGACAGCAATTGATGCTGTTTTTACTGGTGAGTCGCATGGACTCCAGCAGGAAGCTTGCAAAGGAAAAATGAGTTCTAGAAATGAATGTATAATACTTGGATAAAAAATAGATTTAAATTACTTTTGAAATAGTATCTTTTGTGGCTTATGAATATGTGAAATTTAGATAATGATAATAGCATAAAAGTAGATACCAAAAGTCGGTCAGTCCCTAATTTTATTCTGGAAATATTTAAAGTATAAACAAAACAGTCCAATAATTTGAAAATGTGCATCAAAATCTTAAGATTAACTGCTATAGAAATAAACTAATGTCATTAAAAACCTAATAAGGAGAATTTGGAAAACAAAAATACTGATTATTCTAAACAGGAAATGGGAGGAAATAAAAAGGAAAAAACAAATGTATAAATAAAAAGTAAAAATAAAACAAAGTGTAAATTTAAGTATCAGATTCAGACAGTTGAGCTGTTAAGGCTGTTAAGCTCAACTGCCTCTGTTATAGAGTAATAATATCATTAATCTTCTCTTCTTCATGATTTATAACTTAATTATGCAGACCAAAAATTAGAGAAAAAGAAAGGCTACAAGGAGAGCCACCATTTTGGCCCTAGCCCTCCAAGGTCAGTGAGGACTCAGGACATAAGAGAACCTGTACTCTAATATTTTGTAACTCAGTGGTGCCTCAAATTTTCTGTTCAAGGAGATTATGGGGCCACAGAGGAAAGTAATCCATGATGTATAGTGTGCCTAAGGAGAGTCACATGGAGAGAAAACATTCTTTCAGGCTTTCACAGAAAGAAAATTGGTCAAGACATGGCTGTGACTGATCCACATGGCTGACACTGTCAAAAGATTTACAAACTATTGTACAGGACTTCAGGGTAAATCCTGAAGGGATTTGACTGACCTTGTCAGATACAACAGTTACATTTTTAGTTATATAGGTCTTGCTTTATTTTGGTCTTGACCATCCAACAGAAATGTATAATCATAAAGTATAAAAAGTAAAGCCATATTAATATGCTGAGCTGTAAAAGATTCAAATCAACAACTTCTGAGATTGCCAGTTCTGCTGATAATCCACTACTATTATGGACTATTGGATTGTGTTGGATTATTTTGCTGAATTCAGTCACCTACAATATTTGAGTGGACTTTGAAACATCCATCTCTGACAAAATAAAACAAAAAAGGGGGATATAAATGAAGGTTCATTTTGTAGTAAATATATATATATATATATGTACAAAATAGCATAGATATACAGTTACTCTCTTAGTTCAATGAGAAGAAAGCTTTGTACTCATAGTGTTTAGACAAGATATCATGTCTGCATCATGTGCTCTGAATACTCCAAAGACAACAATATGCAATGTATTGGGGCCGGGGAGATGGCTCAGTAGAATAAGTGCTTGCCTGGCAAGTGTAAGAGACTGAGTTCAATCCCCGGTTCCGCCAAAAAAAAAAAAAAGCAATGTATTAATTATTGTAACTGTCCTACTAACCTGTTTTGAAACTATCTCATTGATATTTCTTTCTCATTAAAAATAATTAAAAATAAATAAATTTAAGTATCAGTAAATAAGCATGAATACACTAAAAGCTTCAATTAAAAATATTTTTTGAGGTGGGAATGAAAACTTATATCATTTCAATAAACACACCTTATTAAGCAGTTAAGAAAAGATATAAAAGTGAGACCTAACCTCTTAGCAAATTTTAAGTGTAGCTGTGATCTGATCTGCAGATCTTTGCTATCTAAATCTCCATAGCTTATTTATTTTTAATAATTGGCACATTTTATAACCTATAATCATAACCACACCATTTTTCCAATCTTCTGTCAACTACCATTTTACTCTTTGTCTATGAGTTTGATTATTTTAGTTGAATTTCACACATAAGTAGGATCATTCAGTGTTTGTCTCTCTGTGATTTTTCTCGCCTATTCTCTCCTAGATCCTTCCATGTTGTTACAAGTGACAGGACTTCCTTATTTTTCAAGACTCAATGACACATTGCATACATATGACAGTGTCTTTATGTATATGCCTGTTGATTATCATTTAGGCTGTTTCTATATATTTGCTATTATGTTTATTATAGCATCATTCATAGGAGTGAAAATTTCTCTTTGAGATCCTGATTTCTTTTCCTTTGTATATCCATAAATGAGATTGCTGGACTATATGCTATTTTGAAATATTTAATGAACCTCCATAAAGTTCTCTTGAGCAACTGTATCATTGTAAATCGTCATCAGTGTGACAGAAAGGTTCTCTTTTTTCCTGATGCTTATAGTTTATTTTATTTTTTATTTTTATTTTTTGGTGGAACCAGGAATTGAACTCAGGTCCTTTCGCTTGCCAGGCAAGTGCTTATTCCACTGAGCTATCTTCCCGGCCCCATTATAGTTTAAAAAGTCATTGACACCTTACCTCAGTGAGGATGGTTTTGACTTGCACTTCCCTGATGGTCAGTGAACAAAGGCTAAACACCTTTTCTTTTACCTGGGACTATTTGTCTTCTTCCAACATGATAAATCAAAATAGTGATTTCCTCTGCAAGTCGTGATGCCTAAAGGAAGGTGCAGCAAGAACTGTGGTGTGCTGACAATCTGTATCCACACCTGAGTGGCGGCTATATGGATATATACATATTTATATGATGTAAATACATTTTGTGTATTTTCTAACGTATGTAGTACTTAAAAGAAAACCCCTAAATATTTAATTTTATCTTTTGTGAACTTCTCATGGGTTTGAAAACATCCATCTTGCAATGCTAAGATATACCCAGATACATTTTCTGTTCAGTTGTTTGATCTTCTGCTCTTTGTGTCCTTTCATAGCATGCTTACATCCTCAGTTTCTCCCATATTAATTGCATTTTGCAGTGACAATGGCAAATGTCCTCCATAGAGGATGCTGTTTTCATTTTGAAGAAGATGGTTCCTTATGTTGTCACATTCTCAGGCACCAGACATTTGTTATCGGTGACCTGGAATAGAGTTAGAGAAGGAAAGGTCAGAGAATCAGTGGTGGGGATTGGTCTGGTTTGAGTAGTTGCTGCAGAGCACGGAGTTGCAAGACTTTACTAAAAGGGTTCAAATACTAAAGCTTCATGGCTCTGTGTACCATAGACTTGGTGTTGTAATTATTCAACTCTGCTCTTGTAAGGATGAAGGCAACCATGGAGAACATGTAATCAAATGAGTATTAGAGCATAATGGTGTTCTAATAACCCTTTATTTACAAAATAGGAGCAAGGTGGTTTGTATTTGTTGTGGACCAAAGTGGGCCAAGTCCTTCTTTCTACTAACCAGTGCATTTAGCTCTGCTTGGAGTTACACATGCTTGTGATGTTGCATAAACTCTGGGTTCATCTAGCAGAATTATTAGAGCTTCTTCAAATTTGGGGTTCTATTTTATTATGTTATAAATTTTAGTATGCTGTAGTCATTTGATGTCATATAAAGACATAATATATATAACTAAATCAGTGTAGCTAAAGTAATTTAAAGAGAAATCTTATGTCACATCAAAAAGAAATGCCATTTTTAACTTGTGGCAAATTTGATCTACAGTATGAAAAAAAATGCATTGTTCATTTTGTTTTTTATGGATTTAATGCTAATAAACATAAGTCCTGAATTCCATCTTCATCCATCTGCATTACTGACATGGATCAAGTACAGAATTACTCAGAGAAATGCAAATAAAAATAGGAGCTTTGGGCCATGGCAAGAGTGTAATCCTTGCCCCAAGAGAAGGCAAGCAATGACTTTTCATATTCAGTGTAGATAAACAAGAATTCATTCCAGGTTTTATATTCCTGTGATCATTTGGCACAGATTTTAGCATTGTAATAACTTTATCCTTGAGTTGAAAAATATAAGTCCCAAGGGTTAATTATAAGCAGAGTTGTCCTTGGTAGAAAATATCTTTTATTTCAATTATGGAAAAAGCACAGAGTAATGAAATAAAGCTTTCTGGAAGAGATAATGGTCAGATGTTTTCTCCTACACACTTGAGAGTATGACTCTCTCTTGAAAACCATCTTGGGGACTGAGATGACTGCTTCCTCTGCAATTTATCTTCACTTCATAGGGTATTCCTGTGGAATTAATTTGACCTTTCTCCTCTTAGGTAATGATTTTGCAAGAGCATTACCTTTTACTTAGAAGTTTTGAAAGCCAACATTAACTGATCTTCTTTTGTTGTTTTTGCTTTGTGCATTTACTGATTCTGTCCCCCACCCCCTAACATTTTGGTTATTTTGAGTCCTAACTGGAAAACTAGTTTTATTTCATGAAATATTTAGTTTGTGACAATAGAAAGTGGGCAACTGAACAATAGTTAATTTAGAAGCTATGAGGATTTTCTTTTGGTTGCAAACAATTGCTTTTTAAGGCTTCATAACTTCTGGGGAATTTGGCTGAGGTATGAGTCTTATTTCTAGAAACTATATAGTCTTTTTATTATTATTTCTTTATTTGGTACATGGTACAGAGTCTCACTACACAGCTTGGACTTGCAGTGATCCTCCTGTTTTCAGTCTTTCTTCAGCGCTGGGATCACAGGCACGCGCCAGGACGCCTGGATTTAGTGGCCAGCTCAGCACACCTGGGAGAGGGGCCAGCGTGGCATGTGGTTCAGGGAATGAAACCCCAATCCTTGCTCTTGCCTAAGCAGGAGCTTACAAACTATATAAGCTTGATGCAAATATGTATGACACATTATAAAATGTCTCAATTTGGGGATGAGAACATAGAATACTAGAAAAGTAAATAAGAAAACTGAGTGATGTTTGAGCCATGTAATCAATCCTGTGTCATTCTATTCTTAGGGCATCTTGAACATTTTGGGGAGCCCTCTTACTGGCCCAACATTACCATGTATGCATTAGCATTTCTAATTTATTCAGAGTTACAAGGGTATGTCTGTAAGTGGGAAAAGTCTAAACCCACATCAATTTATACACAATACATGGTAGCCTCCTAGACCCTGACGCTGGTTGTCCTTATTGATGTCTAAGAAAAGAAATAGTAAATTTGGAGCATTTCTCTTTTACCAAAATTAGCATTGTAAAAATCTCTCAAAATATGTGACAGAAATGGAGGCAGAAATGAGTGCTTTACATTCTAAAGAAAAGAGGTATATAAACACAAACTATTCACCTGGTGATGTAGCCACATTTCCTCATTAACCTCTACTTCTGTGACAAGGAATAGCCTCAAAAATGGTCATATTTTGAAGTCTCTGACCATTTGATATGCAGCACCTGGAATCCCCTTGTAAAACACTTGGGGCTGTGCATATTGTTTTCAAATATGTCATTAGGAAGCTTTCAGCTGCTAATAACAGAAGAATTAAACATGAAAATAAATACTTCAAGGCAAAACCAAAATAAAACAAAACAAAAAACCTGCATAAAGGAAAATGAAAACAATTTCAAGCCAGATTTCATAAATCAAAAAGCTAAATCTCTCTCAGTGAATTGGAAAGACACATCCTAACTTTAGCTCAAACATGGTGATTTATCTGAAGCACTTAATATTCCAATTCCCATGTTTAAGTACATATAACATGTGTTACCCACATGGGCATAATTGAACCTTTTTTCCCAAATAAATGTAAGACACACAAAAGAATTTAGACTTTACTTTAGGTCAGCCCATTTGTAAATTTTGGCTAAGAGATGATAATGTCTCATCTGATGCAGTGTAATAAAATCAACAGGCCTCTTCAAGTTTACATTTGCATGTCTAGCCTTGGTATTTGTTTGTCATCTTCATCCAGTATCTACTGGAACATCTGTAGTGAAAGTAAGCATCAACCCGCACCCCATTTTGGAAGTTGGTATTTTCACTGAATACTCCAGTTGCCACTGAGCGTACTCCTATAATTTCTTCCCTTGTCTTAGGCAACATTAAATTGCAGTAAGTCCCACTAATTATTGTGTCATGCCTGAGATTAGAGAAAGTTTATTACTATCACTTTAATTCTCATGCTTGTCAAGCATATTTTGAGATTTACAAGTAAATGTTTCCTTGGGTGCAGTTGTATATTTACCTGAAGTTTAGTGCACTTGAAGAGATTATATTTGTGCTCTTCAAATTGGGAAATCAAATACTAGAACTCACGTCTTCCAGGGCATGCTCAAGTATTCTTTCTTCTTAGCCAACTCAAGAGCTTTGGTGTATTCCTCAAAAGTTAGGATCTTCTCATTGAACTAAGAGAAAGATTTCTACTAATCATGTTTAGACAAAATATCATGTTTGCATCATGTACTATGAACAACTACTATGAAGACAGAAATATGCAATGTATTAATTATTGTAACTGTCCTACTAACCTGTTTCGAAACTGTCTCATTGTTGTTTCTTTCTCAATAAAATTAATTTTTAAAAACATTAGGATTTTTTGTAATATTCCCTACATTTTGTTTGTAGGCTGTTGACAAAGAAATATTTTCACTCATAACCTGTAGAGGTTTAAAATGTTTCATATTCTGAGATCCCTAAAAGCAATGTAGAATCATTAAAATTTAAAAGAAACACGAGAAACATCACCCCTGTCCTTACTAATGGTGATATAATTGCACCTAGAAATTGCTTCCTTGGGTGTGCTCTTCATCAGATTCTCCTATTTGGTGCCGCTGTCATGCTTAGATTTTTTTGTCATAGACTTACCTTAAAGCATTACGCTTTTAAAAAAACCTTTTGTTTACAATATTTGAAGAATCAGAGCATGAAATATGTTAAACTTGATTTGTACATTGGGTGGAAAAAGTAGATGATAGAATCCTATTACAGAAAAACAAGCAAACTAGATTGTCACTTTACAAGATTTCTTATGGAGGATTTATTCTTTAGCTTGTTACGATTTCATTTTTATAGAGGCAGCTGTACTTGTTATCACAGTCTGCCACATCATCAGTCATCCAGCTACTGCAGAGAATTCCCCCAAGCAGCACAGGACATTCATGAGTTTATATTACTGCCATAAATTTTTGAGCTGTAAGTTCTCATACAAACAATCCCATGTCTCTTGTATACATTGCACCAAATGGTTAATAACACAATCTCTACCATGGGGGATTTCTGGAACGATTCTATCTTTTAAAACATGATGCTTTGGAGTACACTTTTACATATGTTAAAGATCTTCTAAACGAAGTTGGTCAATCTGAGGACATCGATATGATGAGAAAATGCTTTTCCTTAATTTCACAATTCAGCCTGCTCAGCCATTTCTGTAGCTGAATGATACGAAGGCGCATTTTTATAAAAGGGATATGGCATGGGTGGTTATATTTGTAAAAAGTATGGAGCAGCCTCTCAAATGAGAGCGGCCATGTTCACGGACATGAAACTCATTTCACATTTTCTCCTGCTCTATGGATTTGAGTAACTTCAGGAAGGAAGGAAAGCCCCTCATTTTCATTATGGCAGCCATTCAGTAGGTGCCAGAGTTTCTGGCCATAGGCACAGGTTAATCACCCAAAAAAGTGAAGGGTGTACGTGAGTGCACAAGTTGATCCACCAGCTGATGCCTAAATGTACTAGACTGGTTTACTTTTACCTCATTGGAATTAAAATCTTCTCTGTGAGGGTTTGGGCAGATAGTTCAGTGGTCTAAGCACCCACCTGGCAAGTGCAAGGACCTGGGTTCCATTCCCAGTACTGCATGCCCTGCTGGCCCCAGAATCCCAGGTGCACTGAGCCAGCCACTGAAACTGGGTGTGGTGGTATATGTCTGTAATCCCAGCACTAGGGAGGCTGACATAGGAGCATTGCTACAAGTCTGAGCTGCATAGTGAGACCCTGTGCCAGATAAATAAATAAATAAAAGATTTAAAAAAAAAAAACTTCTCTGTGAAAGATAATGCACTAAAATGAAAAATGAAGCCACTTACCCTGAGGAAATCATTGTAAATGACATAATAACAGACTGTTACCCAAGGTCCATCCAGACCTCTTAAATTTTAACAATACATTAAAATAATTGATTAAAATTAAATTCAAAAAAACCAAAAGATCTTAACAGGAACCTCCTAAAGAAGACATTCAGATGGAAAATGTGCATTTTAAAAGAGGTTCTTTGAAATAAAATGCCAATGAAAAGAAGAATAAGGTACTACTACATATCAATTAGAATATGCCAAACCTGGAACACTGGTTAACACCCGATGCTAGTAAGGACTTGACACAAGAGCTATTCCTCCTTATGGCATTTGGAAAAGAAAATAGTATGGCCACTTCTGAAGACAATGCAATAGTTTTCTTCAAAATTAAATATACTGTTGCTATACTCTACAATGTCATGCTCTTAGATATTTATCCAAAAAAATACAGAAGAAAAATTATGTTCATGTAAAATAAGATCATATATGGATTACTATGGTAGCTCTATTATCAACTGCCAATACTTGGAAGTAAAAATGCCTTATGATAAGCAAATAAATACACTGTGGTACAACCAGAAAGTGGCATTTTATTCAGTGCCTAAATAAACAATATCAAACCATCAACAAAAACAGGACATTTCAATGCACAGAACTATGTGAGAAAAGCCAGTCTCAAAAGGCTCCCTATCCTT
>NW_004524591.1:9049341-9050688 GCF_000260255.1 Octodon degus
TTCAGTATTCCCAAGTTTGTGAGGTTTGTGCTAATGTATAAAATATTTTTAAATGGACTAATCAAGTTCAGAGAAAAAGCCCAAACTGTAGCCAAATATTGCTATCCAGATTATTGCTGGACTCAGGACTGATAGAATCATGTATTGTATTTTGTATTTAAGATTATTGGCAGCCCGTTTCCAAGTTCTAATTAATAGACTTGACTGTATAGTACTGGGGTCTTTGGGCAAGTCCTGAACCATACAATTTAGAAGAAAGTGTGAAGCATCAGGATACAGACCACATCACTCTTTGTCTTGGTTACAGATTACTCCTCAAACTCAGTGCAGTTTAATACACTTAACACAAACAAACAAAAAACATTGACATCTATACAAAATGTTCTGGAATATTCTGTTTGGTCTTTGATTAATAACTTAAACCACAATGAGTCTGATTAAAGCAAACTTTGCCAAATTTAGAAGACAAATGAAAAAGGGCACTGAACAGAAAGACAGTCCAGATTCATTTCAGTTCTGTGTCCCTATGAAATTTTGATTTCACTTTTTAGTCTTTCTTAGCCTTAAAATATGAATTGTAAATAGAAATTTTAACATAGTGAGTCTATTTCTTGTCATATTCCTTTGAACTACATCTCTTGAAATTCTTCAGTCATGACACAGGTTATCATAGATACCATACTTTTCTCTTGGTAGAAAGAGTTTTTTTCCCCCGTAAGACCCAGCATGACATATTGGCTGTTATTTCCTTTGTTCACTAAAAACTTGCTAAGTATATTTTATAGATTAACAAGCTAATCATTTTTTTCCAACTACAGGTGCTACTCAATTATCCTTCTGTCAACTATAAGAAAGATGTGATTAAAGGCAGTAATATAAAATTAGTTAGATACATGTGTCATTATATGCGTGTTTGACAAGATAACAATTCACTCTGAACAGAATAACAAAACTGCTTGAGAGACCCAGTCCTACCCCAGGCCCTGTGAGTGTTTGGGAGAGCTTCCAACTACATTGCGCCGGCAGGACCTACTGGTCCCAGACCAGGGGCAGCGCGGGTGAGACCCTCTTATACCCCCTTGTGACGACCCCCCAACACTCCACAGCACCGCCTCTACCCTGCCTGCCCAGTAGGAATTTCTGCTGCATTCTGGGAATTTCCAGACCCAGTTCTAGCCCAGGCCGGGTGAGTGTGTGGGAGAGCTTCCGGCTACGCTATGTTGGCGTGACCTATGGGTCCCAGCCCAGGTGCAGCATGGATGACACCCTCTTTCATCCTCTTGGGACACTCCCAATCACTCCATAGTACCACCCCACACCCAAACCACAGAGTAGGAATTTCTGTCG
>NW_004524591.1:9058243-9059492 GCF_000260255.1 Octodon degus
CTTAGATCTGGTACAAGACAAGGATGTCCTCTATCACCACTCCTATTCAATATAGTTCTGGAATCATTAGCTACAGCCATTAGACAAGAGAAAGAAGGTAAAAGAAATAAGAATAGGTAAAGAAGAAGTTAAATTATCTTTATTTGCAGGTGACATGATACTTTACTTGGAAGACCAATAAAACTCCACCAAGAAGCTACTAGAATTAATACGGAAATTCAATAGCATAGCAGGTTATAAAGTCAATACCCAAAAGTTAATAGCAATCCTCTACACACACAACAAATACACTGAGAGGGGAATTATAGAAACAATACCTTTTACAATAGCACTGAGGAAAATGAAATACCTTGGAATTAATCTAACTAAAGAAGTCAAATATCTTTTCAAGGAAAATTACAGTACTCTTAAAAAAAGAGATTGTAGAGATTTTCAGAAAATGGAAAGATATTCCATGCGCCAGGATAGGAGGAACCAACATTGTGAAGATCGGCATACTCCCAAATTGCTGTATAGATTTAATGCAATCTATATCAGGCTACCTTCAACATACCTCACAGAGGTAGGGAAATCATTCCTAAAATTTACCTGGAACCAGAAAAGACCTAAAATAGCAAAGGCATTCCTGGGCAGTAAAGACAAGGTAGGAGGCATTACAATTCCTGCCTTGAAATTATACTACAAGTCTACTGTGATAAAATCAGCATGGTACTGGCAACAAAATAGACCTGAGAATCAATGGAATAGATTAAAATATGCTTAAGTCCCTATAAACACATTCAGCTACCTTATCTTTGACAAAAGGGCCAAACATTCTCACTGGAAGAAAGATAGACTCTGTAACAAATGGTGCTGGGACAACTGGTTCTCTACATGCCAAAAACTAAAACTTGACCAGGTCTATCATCATGCATTAAGCTAAAGTCAAAATGGATTAAAGATCTAAACATTAAAGCAAGACACTAAATCTCCTGGAAGGGAAAGTAGGAGGAACTGTGGAAGACATAGGGGTAGGCAAAGACTTCATGAACAGAAATCAAATCGCATGAGAAACAGTTGAAAGAATTAACAAATGGGACCTGCTCTTACTTAGAAGTTCTTTCACATCAAAAGAAATTACCAACAAAGTGAAAAGGCAACCCACAAATTTGGAAAAAATCATGAGAAATAAGTACTCAGACAAAGGTCTGCTCTCTAGAATCTATAAAGAACTAAAAAACACTAGGGCCCCAAAATTTAAAGACCCAAT
>NW_004524591.1:9061161-9063742 GCF_000260255.1 Octodon degus
TCCTGAGGGGATTTCACTGACCTTATCAGACCCAAAAGCTACAACTCTTGTTGCATAGGTCCTGCTTTACCTTGGTCTTAACCATCCAGCAAAAATTTATAAAAATGAAATATAAGAAGTAAAGCCATGCTGTTATGTTGAGCTGTAGAGGACTCAGGTCAACAATTTCTGACATTGCAGGTCAAGTGGAAGACTCAATACTATTATGGCCTACTGGACTCTTAGAATATTTTGCTGAGTTTACACACCTATAATATTTAAATAATGGAACTTAACAAAAAAGGGGATACAAATGAATGTCCATTTTATATCTGTGTATTCAAAGTGGTTAGGTTAGATATATAGTTACAGTCTCTTAATGAATAGAGGGATTTGTTCTAATGGTGTTTGTAAATAGGATATCATATTCGCATCTTGTGTAGCAATTAACCACTAGGAAGAATGTATACAATGTGTTAATTATTGACACTGTCCTACCAATTTGGTTTGAAACTGTCTCATTGCTATTTGTTTCTCAATAAATATATGGGGAAAAAAAAGCTTCTGGGGAGATAGCTCAGTAGAATATGTGTTTGCCTGGCAAGCTTAAGGTCCTGAGTTCAATCCCCAGTACTGAAAAAAAAAAAAAAAAAAAAAAAAGAAAAGCAAAATAACAAAGCCACAGTTTGAAGATAAGATTTAGGAAGAACTGGAGAAGAGCCCACTTGCACAATCTAACTCCAAACTTAAGCTTCTTCTATAATTTCCTGCAAGCAAAAACTAGAGAAGTCTCCATTCTATACTTACCTGAGTATTTTCTGAAACATAAAACCTATAAAATTGTTTATGAATATATGCTTAATGCAAACAGGAGTTGAATGATCAATGAAGCAAATAGTGCATTGAAGCTCTTTCGAACCATCCCATAAGACATCCCCCCACACGTAGTGCAGCACATCTACATCCTTGGTCTTGTGGTTGTGTGGGTGACCAAGGCATAGAGATGCCGCTGAGAGCAAATGACATCTTGAACACCTCTTATACTGCTTCCAACAGATCACAAAATAAATCTCAATATGGGGTCAAAGCCATGAACTCTGACATGGATGAGAATCTCTTTGGAGATGTCAAGCCCCAGTGCAGGGACAGGGCAATAGCTCCATTGTGTTTCTGTGAGACAAGCATACTATCTGGAAAACTCTCACTGCCCTGGGCCTGGACCACAAGGCAGAGACCATCCAGCTCATCACCAAGGACAGGATGCAAGAACTTGTTGTTCCTATGAAGGACCCCTCTGGGGAATCCCTAATCATCAAGTCTGAGGAATATGAGTGGATCAAAAAGGTATCCCATATTCTGACCAGAGATGAGCTGGAGACCCAAGTACAGACCTTCAAGGAGAAGAAAGCCATTGTGGCTGCGGTGACCACACACAAGAAGATCATGAAACAGAAGGAAATGTCTTGGAAGAATAACAAGAAGCTCACTGACCTGGCACAGGAGGCCAAGGAGCTGGCCCAGGACCTCTTGTAGAGAGCCAGCAAGCTGTGCATAGAGTAGGAGGAGGAGCTCCAAGACATCAGCAAGATTATCCTCAATACCATGCACCATGCCATCCACCATGCCCAAATCCTGGAGAAGCAGCAAATACCAAAAGAGCTGGATGCAGAGAAGCAGTTGGATCAGATGATGGAAGCTGAGCTGCAGAAATCCATTCAAAAGCAGGAAGAGCTGAATAGGAGGAAGAAGGAACAAGTATGAAGAAGACGACACTTTGTGGAACCCACAGAAGAGAACCAGGAGGAGTGCTAGCTTCTCGCAGAGCAGCAGGAGTGGAGAAAGATCTTGAGGAGGATCTGTGGCCCCTGCACCAGAGACACCAGGAAAGGCTGAAGATGCAGGCTAAGATTAAGCACATGAATGATGAAAATCAGAGGTAGAAAGCACAGCTGCTGGCTCAGGAGAAGCTGGCAGACCAAGTGTTGATAGAGTTCACCAAGAAGATGGCTCAAGAAACAGAGCTTGAGTCTGAGCAGGAGAGAATCTAGAGAAAAAAAGAGAAAGAGATCACCTGCCTAAGGGTCATGCAAAAGAAGCCCCCAGATTACCAGACACAACAGCACGCCTAGTAGGGCAAGCGCAAGCAAGAGGTGGCAGACCAGGAGCGGTATAGAAAGGAAAGGGAAAATGCATGGAAGATGGAAAATGAGGCAAAGCTGCGAGAAAGTCGACTGGAACAGGTGACTTTCAGGGAGCGCGCTCTGACTATTCAGGCGCAGCAAGACCGGGATGAGTTTGAGGGGATTCACTGGGCTCAGCCAGAGCAGATTGGGAAGGAAGGGCTGGGGGAGGAGAAAAAGGCCACAGGGCGCTGTAGAATGCTAACAGCTCTGACGCCAGGTGCGTGAGAACCAGCAGAGGCACGTGCAGAACCGGATTGCCATCTTCGAGGAGGGCAGGAGCCTTGAAGAAGAGCCCCGAAAGTGGCAGGAATGCATGAAGGACATCAAGAAGAAAAACCTCGAAGAGCTGAGAGCTTGGGTCTTACTAAGAAGTACTGCATTGAAGCGGAGTGCAAAGCGAACATCTGAGCCGCCGCTCT
>NW_004524591.1:9064112-9067517 GCF_000260255.1 Octodon degus
AATCCCTACATATAAAATAACTAACCTAACTGTAAAATGTACTATATATCAAAGAACTGTGATGCTTTTCTTATCGTATTGACTGTAATAATCACATCATTGGGAAATATTCTATTTTCAGTGATTTATTGAATTTTCCTAAATAATAGTAGTAATTATTAGTGTTTAATTTGTATACAGATATAAGGTAAAAATGTATATTATCTGTTTTATATGTAGATGTGGGCGATAAGGTTTATAAATCCCCAAATACAAGCAGGTGCTGATAACCAACTCCAACCCACAAGGCCCTAGTGGTATCAGCATCTGCAGGGAGGAGGCGGAAAGGAGCCCTGGAGTACTGCGCATGACAGCCCTGGGAGCAGGAGACCCATGTGGTAGCCAGACACCTGCATTTTTGATGGGCTGGAATCTGATCAAAGACCTTAATCACAAATGATGATATAATTATAATGAAATCAAAATTTGCTGAGTTTAGGCTAAATGATCATTTTATATGCCGGGAAGCAAGCATATAGTTAAAATTAAAAAAAAATCATAGCAGTTTTTGTTATTTGGAAAAATGGAACTACATGCCAACCAAAAGAGTCAGTTGCAGGATTCTGGGTAATACAAAGTAAGAGGTGTTAGCTTTCTTTATAGCCTGTACAGTACCATTAGATTCTTTGAACTGTGTGTGTTTGTAACACTGACAAAAAAAATTGAAATATCTGTATTAATTTTGGCAACAAAGTAAAAACAATATTTCGATAATCCAAGTGAAGATTGAATAATTTTAGAGTAATATTTGACTGCATTTTAATATCAGTGTAGTAATAGAGAAAAATATCAAATAAAATTTATGTTAAGTCTAACTCCATCCAGAGAAAACAACACATGCTGCCTTCATTTTGAGCAATTTTGGCTTCAGTATATTTTCTGAAGTTGTAGCTCACATTTTTTTACTTTACAAACATGGATTTTATTCTGTGAAAAATTTCTTCCTGGGCCAGGGAGATGGCTCAGTAGAATAAGCACTTCCCTGGAAAGCGCAAGGGTCTGAGTTCAATCCCTGGTTCTGCCGAAAAAAAAAGAAAAGAATTTCTTCCCATGAGATATTTCTGTTAAAATTTTAAAAATAACAATTTCAAAAGTAGTAAATATAAATGTGAGTGCAGAAATAGATACTTAACACCGCATGCTGCACTGGCCCTGCCACCAGGTGTGCTGAGCCAGTGACAGAGTCCGGGCAAAGAGGTGCATGCCTGTAATCCCAGCCCTAGGGAGGCAGAAATCAGGAGGATCACTATGAGTCCAGGCTGCATAGTGAAACCCTGAAAAAAAAATCAGAAATAGATGTTTAAAAAGTGCATGTTCTGATTTAGAAATCTAACCATATACAACATTGTAGCAGGACAGTCCTATGACATTTTTTTCTTGTCCCTTATTTTCATTTATTACCTTTCTTCTTCTTTTTTTTAAAAAGAAACATTTACTTGAGAGAGAGTATAGCAGTAACTGATGTGACATTAGAATCAGTATGCTTTTAGAAGACCAGAATGTCAGGCATTCCAGGCATGGCCCTAGTGTTACACATTGCTATCCTCAGGCAGATGCTTAGTTCACAGGTAGGAGATTATGGGGCCACAGGGAAAAGTGATACACGATGTAGAGTGTGCCTAAGGAGAGTCACATGGAGAGAAAATTATCTCTCAGGCTTTCACAGAGAGCAAATCGGTCAAGCAATGGCTGTGACTCATCCACGTGGCTGACACTGACAAAGGATCTACAAACTATTGTACAGGGCTTCAGGGTAAATCCTGAGGGGATTGCACTGACCTTGTCAGATATAAAAGTTACATTTTTTGTTATATAGGTCCTGCTTTATCTTGATTTTCACCATCCAGCAGAAAAGTATAACCATAAGGTATAAAAAGTAAAGACATATTCATATGCTGAGCTGTAAAAGGCTCAAATCAACAACTTCTGACATTGCCAGTCATGTGGATAACCAACTACTATTAATGGACTACTGGACTATATTGGATTACTTTGCTGAATTCATGCACCTACAATATTTGGATGAAAATGGAATACCCATCTCTGACAAAAGTATACAAAAGGGGATATAAATGAGGACAATTTTGTAGCAAAATAATATAGTATATTATATATATTATATAAATGTATGTACAAAATAGCTTAGATATACAGCTACTTTCTCTTAGTTCAATGAATAATTTCTGTTCTAATAGTATTTAGACAAGGTATCATATCTGTATCTTGTACTATGAATAACTACTATGAAGACAACAATATGCAATCTATTAATTATTGTAAATATCCTACTAGCCTGTTTTGAAACTTTCTCAATGCTATTTCTTTCTCAATAAAGTTAATATTAAAAAAGAATTATGCTTTCATCATAAACCACAAAAAAGTGCATGTTCTGTCCAGCAATGAAACATACTGCTAAATCCAAGTTTTGTACCATAAATGAATGACTTGTGAGTGGGTCATAATGAAAATGCCAACCATCACTCCAAATATTTTGAAAGATAATTGACACCAGAGCTTCTCCAAAGGAGAAATGTAACAATCAACATACATGACAAAACTTATTTCAATAGAATATGGTTAATAGTTTTAAACTAGGTTTTATTAAAATCTTTCCTTGTTTTTTTTATTAATTAAAGACAGGATGGAAAAGAAAAACCTTGCTCCACTCAGCACATATAATTTCTCTCCTTTTTATATCTTAACATGCTTAATTATTAATACTTACATTTTATAACACTACAGTTAATAGAGATTGGTTGATATATTTATAGAATTATAAAGATAATCTTAAAAGCAAATAACCATTATAAACTTTTTATAGAAGTATAAACAATACACAAAAGAGTAACTTCAACATGCTTTGCTAAATAAATCCACACATCCTGCATATATGTGTCCCCCGCACTCAGAAGAAGCAAGAGAATATCATCAACACTCTTGAATTACCACATTCACAAGAGCCTACTTCTGTAAAGTCTTAAGACTTTGTACAAATAAGAGACTAGAACAGCTCACCTTCCTACCAATAATGTGAAAGGGCTTTTTGTACTTTGCCAGCATTTCTTATTTTTTGATATCCTGGTGGTGGCCATTCTTTCTGGGGTAAAATGGAATCTTAATGTTGTTTTAACTTGCTTTTCTCTAATGGCCAGAGATGTCAAAATTTTGTTATGAATCTGTTCGATATTTATACTTCCTTCTCTGAGAAGTATCTATTCATTTCAGTTGCCCACTTTTGCTTGCATATTTTATTTTGGTGGGGATTTATCTATTGAGTTCTTTATATATTGTAGATATTAGTCCTTTGTTTGAGGTATAGTTGACAAAAATTTTCCAAATGTATAGATTATCTTCTCAATCTTGAAT
>NW_004524591.1:9067915-9111170 GCF_000260255.1 Octodon degus
TTTTTTTTTTATCACTGTAGTTTTGTAATGTAACTTGAAATCTGGAATTATACTGTCTCCTAGTTTGCTTTCATTGTCCAAGATTGCTTTTGCCTTTCTGAGTCTTTTCTACTTCCACTTAGATTTCAGAATTGTTTTGTTCACGTTATGTGAGCAATGCCATTGGCATTTTTTAAAATTAGGATTGTGTTAAGTTTATATGAGTTTTGGAAGTGTAGCCAACACTGATAATATTGGTTGTGCCTACCCAGATGTTTTTCAATCTTCTGATGTCCTTCTGTATCCCACTTATTAGAGTACTAAAGTTTTCATTATAAAGATCTTTCAATTCACATGTGAAATTAATTCCGAAAGTTTTATTTTTTCTTGAAGTTATTGTGAATAGCATTATTTCCCTAATTTCTTTCTTTTTTGCAGAAATTAATCCATATATTTATTGAGGATGCAAAAAAAAGAGGAGAGGAGAGAGAAAGTGAGAAAGATTTTTAAAAAGACATTTCAATAAGGTACACTTTGAAATACCCAAATATTTGAAGTTTCTCTTGATATCTCAATTTCTTGATGGACTCATGATCATTATAAAAGAATGAAGAAATGGTGTTGATTTTTTGTGTTAATTTTGTATCCTGCTACCTTGTGAAAAGTATTTATAGTTTCTGGAGTCTCTTGGTAGAAGTTTTTGTATCTTCTTTATAAATGATCATGTCATCTGTGAATAGGGATAGTTTTACTTTTTTCTTTCCTATGTACACCTCTGTTGTTTCATTATTTTTGCCACACTGATGTGGTTGATGTTTCAGGTGTGATGCTGCACAGGAGTGCTGATAGTAGGCATTCTTGTCTTGTGCCTGATTTAAGAAAAATCTTTCATTTTTCCCCCTTTTAATATTATGTTAGCAATATATTTTTCATAAATGGCTTTTATCAGATTGAGATAAAATTCTTTTATATCTATATTCTTTAGGGATTTTTTAAAATCATAGGTGTAGGCTGAGTTTTGTTAAAGGTATTATCTGTTTCAATAGAGATAATCATGTGATTTTTGTCTTCTTTTTATGTGATGTATCACATTTATTTATTTGTATATATTGAACCATCCTTGCATGCCTGGAATGAAGCTACTTGGTCACAATATATGATAATTTTAATGATTGTTACATTCTATTTGCCAGTACATTATTAAGGATTTTTGTGTCTATGCTCATTAAATAGATGATCCTGTAATTTATTTATTTATTTAGTTTTTTAGTTTTCTTCTTGCCTGTTTTGGGAATCAAGCTAATACTAGTTTTCAGGAATCAACTTGGCAGTACTCCTTCCCATTCAATTTCATTCCTTTGTCCTTTGATACATGGTTAAGTTCCTTAATAAAAAATCCAACAGAAAGACCCTCAAGCAGAAATAGAACACCAAATCTTAAAACATTTCCAAACATCATATACAACCAGAGTAACTCAGGTCCATGGGTGAGGGGGTACTTCTGGTGTTGCAAGGCTACCCAAACTTTGTGGTCCTGCTCCACACTCTGCCTGTGCACTATTTATCATTTATGATGAGAACATTCTACACCCTCTCTGCTCACCATTTCTAAATATTCAATATAATAGTTAATGGCAGTTACCCTACTGTCCAAAGAACACAAACTCTACTCTTTTTAGCTGTAATTTTATTCCTGTTGATCATCTCTCCATTTCTCTCTATCTTTTCATTCTAACCTTTAGTCACCAGTGATTTTCACTCTAGTTCTGTGAGTTCAAATTCTTTATATTTCACATATAAAAGAGATCATGGAATACTTGTACATTTTTGCCTGAATCTTTCACTTAAAATAATGCAATATTCCCCCAAAATACCACAAATGATAGGATTTCCTTTCCTTTACAGGACTGAATAGTATTCTATTGTACATATGCAACAGACTTTTTTATCTGTTTATCTGTTTGTGGACAGGAGATTGATGTCATATCTTACTTATCCTAATAGTGCCCCTATGCACATGTTACTAGAGATATCTCTTCAAAATACTGATTTCCTTTCTTTTAGTTCTATTCTCAGTAATAGGACTGCTAGATTGTATGGTGGACCTTTTTCAATTTTTAAGGAAATTTCATAATATTTTTCATTATGGTTGTATTAATTACATCACAAACAAAAGTTTGTACATCTTCCTCTACAAATATGACAGGATTTGCTATTTTCATATGTCCATGCCAGTATTATTCTTGTCTTTTTAATCATATTCATTTTAATTAGGGTAAGATATTATCATTGTTATATCAACATTATTTGTTTGTTTGTTGTTGTTGTTTTTAGTTTCTTATTCATTTTTTGGCAGATCTAGGGATTGAACTAAGGTCCTTGTGCTTGCCAGGGAAGCACTTGCTCCACTGAGCCATCTCTTTGGCCCTTTTATCAACATTATTGATTAGTGATTATGATTTGTTTTCTGTATCTTCATGTCTTCTTTTGAGAAATACCTATTCAGATCTTTAATCATCTCCAAATTAAATATTTTTAGGGCCTGGGGAGATAGTTCAGCAGTCTAAGCACCTGCCTAGCAAGAGCAAGGACTCAGGCTTGATCCAAAGTACCATATTCTATGCCAGTCCCAGAAACTTGGGCTCTCCATGTGGGCCACTGAAACCAGGTGTGGGGGCACACACCTGTAATCCAGTGCTGGGGAGACTGACACAAGAGTATCAGTATGATGCTGAGCTGCATAATGAGACCCTGTGCCAAATAAATAAATATTAGATTTTTTTAAAGATAAGAGTTCTTAATATTTTATACCTATAATTGCATTGTTAGAATAGTTTACAAATATTTTTTCCCATTCTTTTTTAAAATTTTTATTATTTATTGAAGAAATCTCTCTTGAGACATAACTATTTAAAATTTTCAATATAAGAATCTTGGCAATGTTTTTCATAAGTTTAGAAATTATATTTAATGCAACTTGTGTTATAATTAGGATTATATTTTCTGTCAGTATTCATTTTCTAATTTTCCAAGGTATTAAATTATTGAGTACACAACCTTCTTTATACTTTAGGTTGGACTTTTAAAAACTTATCATAGTATAATTGACAGCTATATAATCCCCTGGCACTGCTGAGCCCTTAATTCTTTAATTCGTCCACTTCTTGCCCTTTGCCACTACCAGGTGCTTTTAGCACACATGTGCATGTCCATGCAACACATACATTGTAATACAAGACTATTTTGTAAACACATGTGCTTTAATTTTTCTTTTCTCCTCTTACATTATCTTGTTACTTACTGGGTTCATGTCATTCTGCCTGAAGAAATCTATTTGGTAGTCTCATAGTATAATTCTGCAAATGAGAAAAACATCTATTTTCCTCAGCTGGATATACATTCTCATCTGAAAATATATTTCAGAAAATAGTATCACTGAATATAGAATTCTAGTGCAGAAGTTGCTATAAAGTGAATTTATTTTCTTTTCTTTTTGTGGAATCATTGATTGAACTCAGGCCCTTGCGCTTGTCAGGGAAGCGCTTATTCTAGTGAACCATCTCCCTGGCCCCCGTAAATTTCCATGTTCCCTTCAAACTGCATATGTGAAGAATGTAGAAAAGTAAAAAAAAATGTTTATTGGCTTGGATGCCTGTAACAAAACATTTCTTGATTAGAGAAAATCAAGTAGAAATTCATTAATATGCTCACTTAAAATAAACATGAGAGAGCCAGCAAGACAGCTCAGTGGACTAGGCACCTGCCTAGGCAAGGGCAGGGACCAGGGTTCAATCCCTGGCACCACAAGCCATATCAGCCCCACCCTGGGCTGTGCTGAGCAGGCCACTGAGACCAGGCATGGTGACACATGCCTGTAATATCAGTGCTGAGGAGGCTGAAGCAGAAGGATCACTAAGAGCTCAATCTATGTAGTGAGACCCAGTGCCAAATACATTAAAAAATAATAAAATAAGATAAAATAAAATATACATGAGAAAGATGTAGGGAATGAGGAAACATCATAGAGATAGTTTAGCATGACAGCAGCTATAGGATCTTAAACAAACATAGACTTTTAGAAAAATGGCAAGAAAAAGGAAAAGAACTTTGGATCTCTAGGGTAAACAAGATTGAGCAAGGCAAGTAGATGGGGAAATTGTTACATGAACTACTCTGGTATCTTTTTACAAGGCCAATTAGAATCTACGGTTGTCTTCTACCAGGAGCCACAGATTATAAACTGAGTCCAGGGGATCTCTGAGGCTGTCGTTGTCCTGGCCTTTGAGCCAGACTAGAACACACAAACTTCCTGCTTTCTCCTGGTCACAGCTGAAGCCCCTGGCTAGAGATACTGTGATGGTCATGGGGCAAGATAAGGCCTATGGAGAAAAATAAGCATCTGGAGAAACCACTGTTTCTGTACTGGCCCTTGCAAAAATGCTTTATTCTTCTTTCTAGCCTATCATTACCACCATAACTGTTCCCAGAAACACTCACTGTCTTTCACCTATTGTCCTAGACACAGATGCAATCAATAAATACTGAGATTTTAGCTGATTTGTGCCCTTTTGTTTCCTGTGAACAGCAGATCGCCCTCCCCATTCCCTACTGTGCCACCATTTTGCCCCTTGCTTTTTTCCCTTGTGCTGTAACACCTGGCAGGGGGTTGGAACCCACTGCTGGAGTCAATAATAGTCTTCATGAACATGATTTGTACTCCTGGTAGAGATGAAAAGAGAAACACTTTTACAAATTTCTTTCTTGCTTTTACGCAAACAGTGGAGATCAGAGAACTTTTCTTTCATCTGCTTCTTCTCAGTTGTTTTAAGTCCAAAATAAACCATGTGCTAAATTGGCATATTTTGGCATGTCATCCTCTACTCTTCTATCCCCAGTGAGATAATGCTTGAAAGTAGAACCATCCTAAGTGGTGATTAGGTAAAGAGAGTGGAGTCTTTATTTAAAACAACACAACACAAAACACCCAGAAAGCCCTCTTGGACGTTCTGTCATGTGAGAAAGCAACAGGAAGACAGGCATTAAAGCTAGGAAGTAGCACTTTTCAGACAATGTGTTGTGCCTTTGTCTTGGAGTTCTCAGCCTCCAGAACCATAAGATACACATTTCTATTTATAAGTTACCCTAGTTAGGGTATTTTTGTTATAGCAGCTCAAACAGATAGTGATACTGAGAAGTGAGAGTGCTGTTGTCCCAAATGCCTAAAAAATATGGAAGTGGTTTTGGAAGTAAGACATTGGTAGAGACTGGAAGAGTTTTAAAGTGCATTACAGGAAATGTCAGAATCACTGGAGGATGATTCTGGTGAGGGCTCAGAAAAAAAGACAGCTATAAAGGAAGCCTCAAAATTCTTAGAGAATGAATGTTGGTAGAAACATGAGCCATTCTGATAAGGTCTCAGAGAGAAATGAGGAATATGAAAATGGAAATTGGAGGAGAGGCCATTCTTTCTAAAAAGTGGCAAAGAACTTCACTGGTCCTACTGTTTGAGGAGGGTGGGATTTGTAGGAGATGAAATTAGATATTTTGTGTTAAAAAGTAAGTAAAGTGATGGGGAGATAGCTCAGTGGTTTAAATGCCTGCCTGGTAATCACAAAGATCTAGGTTTGATTGCTGGTACCACATGACATGCTGGCTCTGCACTGAGCTGGGCACTGAAATGACATGATGGTACACACCTCTAATCCCAGTGCTGGGGAGGCTGAAACAGGGGGATCACTAGGAGTCTGAGCTGCATAGTGAGACCCTGTACTCAATCAATCAATCAATCAATCAATCATTTTTTTAAAAGTAAGCAAAGTATTGAAGGAGCAGGCTGGGTTCTTAAGATGGTTTCTAATAAAGTATGATAAGTAACATGATTTAATCATGGAATTCTTAATAAAAAATTTAAAGATGTGAATTGTTATTGTAAAGAATGAAAATAACTGGCAGACAATGAGGTAGTCAATCAGGGCTGGGGAAAACCAGAAAACCAACTGGGGGAAATGTGTCAAAAGTCCTAAAAACCCCAGCTATCAAGTTGAATGATGCTTCTAAAACATCTCTTTAAAGAGAAGACATGCACAGAACATAGGACCTAAAAGTAACTACAGGGTTAAGCCTCCTGAACCCTGTATAAGGGACTAATCAAAAACTTACTTTCTCATTCCTGCATTTAAATTTGGTGCCCTTCACAGTATCAATCAGAAGACATCATTATCAAGCCTTCATTTACACTTAGGCCTGGCCAATCAAAAGACACTATTCCTTATCCTTCATTTATGCCCACTAAGAGGATGAGCAAGTTTTTCCATAGGACAATTCATATGTGGTGAAGCCAAGTGATTTTTTTTTTAAAGGATGATTGTCTCAGTGCTATATTTACATGAGGTAAGAGCCAATTAAGGTATTTTGGATGGTAAAGGTCCTTTTCCCTTTATCCTCCAGGCCACTGTGAGCCCTCTCTGCTGGCCCACTCTTGCTCTTTGTAAGGTAAATTGTACTTTATCTCATGGTAAATTGTACTTTGAATCTCATTTCTTTCTGTTTTTGATATTTAGATATAATTTTGAACTTTGAATTTAAAGGTGATGATGAAAAAGTTTAAGACTTTAGAGGCTATTGATATGTAATGGATTTTTTTTTTTTTAAATTTTAGGGAAGGATCTACAGGGTGTTCAGGGTCTCATTACTAGATGGGACGCATAGTGATCCAACTGTTTACAGCCTTCCAAGATCTGGGATTACAGGCACGTGCCACCATGCCCAGTCTCAATTGCCCTCTCAGCATGCCCTGAGGGTGGAACTGTCATGGCACACCTGGGGATTGCACCCCCAGCCCCTGTGCCTGCTTGCAGACACTTTAATCCTCCGAGCTATTTGGCCAGCCCTGAATGTATTTTGGACGCAAGAAAAACGTGAGTTTTGAGTGGGTGGAGGATAGAATCCTAGAGATGAATATTTGTGTTCTTCCTAAATCCATATGTTGAAACAATCCCTAGGGTGTTGACACTTGGAAGTCTGGTGTCTCTAGGTGATTATGTTAAGAGAGTGAAACCCTCATCCATAGGAATTGCATGCTTTTAAAAGGCCCCTGAGAGGTGTCTTGCTCCTCATATGTGAAGGCAGAAAGAAAAGACAGGTGTCTACCAACCAGGAAGTAGCCACCTGTGGGCCCTGAAGTTTCCAGTGCATTAATCTTGGACTTTTTAGCCTGAGAACTGAGAAATGAATTTCTGTTGTGTAAAAGCCACCTAGTTTATTGTATTTTGCTATAGCAGCTCAACTAGCATAATTCTTTCCTTTTTTTTTATTTTTTATTTTTTTTTTCTTTTCAAAGTTTTATTGATAAACACATAGCAATGAGACAGTTTCAAATCAAATCGAAAGTACAGTTTCAACAAATAATACACTGCATATATTCTTCTTAGTGGTTAATTGCTGTACAAGATGCGGACTTGTGATCCTACTTACAAACACCATTAGAACAAATCATTCTATTCATTAAGAGAATGCAACTATATATCTATCCCAACCACTTTGAATACACAGATACAAAATGGACATTCATAGTTATACCCCAATTTTTTTTTAAGTTCCGTTGTTGAATATTATAGGTGTGTAAACTCAGCAAAATATTCTAAAAGAGTACAGAAGCCCATAATAGCATTGGGTCTTCTGTTTAATTGGCAATGTCAGAAATTATTGACGTGAGTCCCCCACAGCTCAACATAACAACATGGCTTTACTTCCTATATTTCATCTTCATACTTTTCTACTGGATGGTTAAGACCAAGGTAAAGCAGAACCTAGAGCATAATTCTTTTCTACATTTTTAAGATGCTATACTATACAAGTTAAAGTGTTAGCTATTTGCCTAACTGTTGTTCTGCAAATAATGTCTCTTGAATGAGGCTACTTTCCAGGTTTTCTCTTTCAAAATGTGATTTTACATCAGTTTCAGTGTGCTTAGATATGTTATTATTTGCATCTACCCTGCTGCTTGGTTACAATGTTTACTGAATCATTGACTTGATGTATTTCTCTTTAGAAAAATTTCAGCCAATGTCTCCATTGTTTGGTTTCATTCTTTCATAGAGTAACTAATCATGTTTATATTTGAGAATATATTTCTGTTTCACATTTTCTGAGATTTTCTATATTTTCCAGTTTGTTTCTCCACTTCAGCCTGTACATTTTCTACTAACCTCTTTTGCTATGTGAAATCCCTATTAAATTCATGTATTTGTTGTTTAATACCATATTGTACTTTTCTAGGTTTAATTACTATTCGTTTTGCATTTACTGCAGTTCTCTGGAGAAATAGCACTTTTTATTTTTTATCTATTTTAGTTTTAATTCTAACTCTGCTAACTTCAATGATTGAATGATCTGTGTGTCTACTGTCTTATTCTTTTGTATCTTGGGATTATTTATTTGTTTTATCAACTGAATATCATATATATTCTCCATAAAATATTATAGAGAATTAAGATGAATTGTTTCCCCTTTCTCCAGAGAAATTTAGCCTTTTCTCTAAAAATCAGTTAGTTACTTTGTTGGCTTTGTGATCTTCATCTAACTCAGTCCCAGCCCCACAGCAGGAATAGCTTTCTCTCACACTTAACAGCCTGAGATATGTAGTAGTTGAATTAATTGATGACTACTGAGCTTCTACTTAATTTCCTCAGCACTATGAGACTGCTGAAAACTACCCAATTAAATTTCCACTAGTCTTCTTACATTTTATCCTGTGCAGCTGGAGAGTTTGTCTGTGTTAAGGGAAAAATCACATAGCATTCTGTTTGTATCTTTCCCTTCTCCTTGGGGATACTGAGACCACAAATGCTGACTGCCTTCACAGATGAGAAATCTATTTTTCCTCTAAGTTTTGCAGGTTTTCCAAACCCACTGTTTTCTCTTTATTTGAGTGGTCATGCTTTGCCTGAATGCCTCTTCCAGCAATAAGAAAATACTCCAACAATGGAAGCAAGTAAGAAGTTGGTTCATTTTTCTCAACTTCCTCTCTGGAAGTGGCCCTTCAAATTCAGCTTCTTGTACACATTCATACTGGGTTGGGGACGGACGGGGGCAAAGATGAATGGGGGGTGTTGTTTGACTGTACTTAGTAAAGTGTTCTCAATGGAATTTTGTTTGTTGTTTGCCAAAAGTGGTGACATCTGGGCTGGGGAGTGACTCAGTGGCATAAATACCTCCCTGGCAAGCACAAGGTCCTGAGTTCAATCCCTGGTGCTTAAAAAAAACCCGTGTGTGTGTGTGTGTGTGTGTGTGTGTGTGTGTGACATGATATGCAAAAAAGGAGGGTTGAAGTTGATAATATCAATCTTAAATTGGTAATATTTAGGATTTATATCTATCTTCACTGCAGTTTGTAAAGCTTCCTGGTAATTGACCAGGGAATTTTAGTTCATACTTCTTACATCTTTTATTTACTTCATTAATTATTATTTATTTAAAATTGCTACTTACAATTTTGAACCTTACTTCTCTTGTATATTGCTTAGTAAGTAACTTCAGGAAATTAGTTTTCTCTGCCTTAGTTTTGTTATTTATTATGTCAATATAAGATGATTTACCCATAGAGTATGAAGATTAAATAAAATATATTAAAAAAATTAAATGCCTGTTCTGTCTTAACTAACCAATAAATGTTATTTGCTAAGCATTGTATGGTGGTACATATTGTTTTCCCAATACTGTTGGGAGTCTGAGGCAGGAGGATCTCAAGATTGGCTCTAGTATGGGCAATCTAGTGAGTTATTCAAAACTTATTTCAAAATAAAAAATAAAAGTAGGCTAGAGATGTAGGCCAGTGCTTGCAAGTAGCTTGATGCAAAGAAACAGGGCTCAATTCCCTTTTCTATAAAAAAGAATAAAATAATAATTATTAATAATTAATTAATATTTATCTACAGGCATACACATTGTAGGGCCATGAATACATATTTATAAAGAATAAAACTTGTAAATAGTTATTCATCATTTTCAAGAAAGGCACTGTATTGTCCACTGTCTTAAAGTCATCAGATCTTTCTACTTAGTTGTATCCATTGGGAAAAAGGTGATTGTGGGTAAGATATTTAGATATACTCATCATATAGCTCAGCAAACACACCTGAGCTGTTGTCTTACCCACGAATGTGCCATTACTTCACTAACTAGCAACACCATTAACTTAAAAATTATGTTTTCAAAAATATCATAAATGTGAGAACTTTCATAATCCTTTTATTTAAGTGTTGCGGGTCTGATATACTCAGCTACAGTTTTGTGTCCAGAAAGAGGGGTCTATGCCGTAGGTGGAAATAATGTAAAGGGACGATAGTGGCTTTCCTGTCCAAATTGATCATCTAAGCTATTTTAAGTACTTTTAGACTTCTGTCGTATATTCAGACAAATTTGATTTAAAAAATAAGAATTTTAAATCAAGTAAGCAAAACTGTTACCTACTTTAAAGCTCTCTTATGTTCTACCAAAGAGAACCAAAGTGCTATTTTCAATGAGATTCTAAGAAAGCAGGCCAATGATTTAAAAATGTAAACTGTTCTGACCTTGAATATATATATTGAAGGAAGTGACATTTGGCAACTAATTTTATAGATTATAATTTTATTGTTAATCTGTTAGCTTTTGGAGGAGTCAGGGAAAATACCTCTGGATAAGACTCAAAGCTGATAAAAGAAACAAACAGAACTGGGTCATTAAGGATACTAAGCATGGGTAGAGAAAAGGATAAAGGTTCCAAGAGGTTTTAGTTTTCAAAACTTCCTACAAATCTACCTCAGAGCCAGCTTTCCATACTTTGCCTCTTCATTTTTCTCTCCTTTACTTTTTTTCTACCTATTCTCCATTTACACAAAAATGTTTTCAATCACTGCAGATTACCAAATCAAGCAAGATTTATATTTACAACTTTAGGGGTGAGCCTGACTGTTTCATGGAGTGCGTCAATCCAAACATTCTTTTAGAGTTGTCCAGGCTACTTAATTTGAAAAGTAGTTGACAATGGCATGTTTTTGTGTAAGTTAATGATGTGAGAAATATGCACTGTATCCTGGGCTATTTCAACATGCAGAATGGTTCTCCACTAGCAGAATTTCTAATACATGTCTTTTACTCCTTCCATGACACATTAATTTAGTTCCACCAAATAAGTCAAGTTCAATTATATGCTGGTCAGTTGCCTGAACTTTTCAAATAAGAATTTTTAGGAAAGAGTTTTTGTACCACTAGGGATGGTTAAGCAACTAGACCTCTTGCCAACAGAACTAATTTTATTCCTTTATTTATTCTGTATACAAAAGGAAAAGAAAATGGCATCTGAGAAGTGTTCTGAAACTGGTACTTGCCCACAACCCCTGTGTTCAAATTTGTCTGTTTATTCTCCCTTTAACTCCTTGCTGAGGCAGTAGTTCCAAGATGCTGGCAGATAAAGCAATCCTTGAGAGTGAGTTGCCATGACTAGACTTGTGCTTGTTGCAGCTGCTTTTGGATAAGTAAGGAAAAGAGAAACAGATAAAAGAACATTGTGAAAGTAGGAATAAAGTGCCACTGATTTCAGTATTTCTCAGTGTCTCACTATGTAAAATTCATCACAAAAAAGCAGTGATGCTCATATGTTTAGAGATGGCATGGACTGAACAGCAGCACATCCTGCTTTTAGAGCGGCCATTCACTACTGTACCCCTAAATCCTGGTGCATGACATATTCTATCTGTAAATTGGAGGCTATCAGCTCATGTCCATAATTGCTTCGCATTTTACAAACTTTGGATGTCTGTGTGATTGAGTCAGAATCTCCTGAGTCCAAGACATATTCTGATCAATGTCTTTTAATTAATTTTTATTGTATTTCCATAAGACTTAAGAACCTAAACCTACTTCAACAAGTAGTCGTGGGTTTTGCCTGACAACTTGGAGTGAACATTGGGAGATAATGCAAAACTCTGGAAAGAAATAGAAAGACAAGATCCCTCTAAAACTGCTTTTCATGGGCAAGAAAAGAGAATCGGGATACTCAGAGGCAAAGTAAGGTGAGAATGAGAACACTCAACGGTTATTAATACAGTTATGACCCTAAAACATCTTCAAATAAGACATCTTAGATTAACAGTTTATACCTATGTAGAAGATTACTATTGGGACAAATCAGTGTGTGAATATGTGTGAATTCCAAAATAAGTACTCACAGAATCATTTTTCTTTTTTCTTTTTCTTTTTTTTTTTTAGTTTTAAAATACTTTCTTTTCTTTCTTTCTTTCTTTCTTTTTTTTTTTTTGATACAGGGACTCACTGTGCAGTTCAAACTCATAGTGATCCTTCTGTCTCAGTCTTCCCATGCCTGGCTCCAAAGCTGGCACAACATGCCCCGGGGTTCTGGATCTGGCATGAATGCAGTATCATGGGATTAAACTCAGGACCTTGTGCTTACTGGGCAGGCACTTATGCTGCTGAGTTATCTCCCCAGCCCCACACTGAATCTTTAACTAAAGAAGCAAATTATTTTCTTGGGAGACCTTTTTAATATAAGCAACCTAGAATTTTATCCCATACTTTTATGTGGTGCTCACTAAAATACCACCATAACAGACATCATCTGGACAAAATACAGAGTCATAAGAAAAGTATTTTATAGTCTGTCATACACCAGAGAAACATTATGCATTCATAACTTCATTAGTGTTGACAGCTACTTAATAATATCTATTAAAATTTTATAAATGGAAGCTCAGCAAGGTCAATTAAAAAGCCTAAGACCACATGGCTATTTAAGTGGTGGTGGTTGATTTAAAATCCAGATATTCTTCATTACAATGCTCTTTCAGGATGTCATGCAATAACCTGTGTCAGCACACTGTGATATTAGTGCTAATAGCAATTAGTTCTAGACACCAATGATGCAAAATTTAATTTTATCTTACTTTAAGTGAAAACATAGCCTTTTATTCTGTTTTGGATATTTGTATAGGACACAAATTCCAGGGTCAGAGACAAAGGAATTTGTTGCAGCATAACAAGTTACATCAGCATTAACAGATATGCTTGAGTTCCCACATTAGCTTTCTTTTGCCTTTGGGAATTCAGTAGATTAAAATGACTCATTTAGTGTCTCATAGAACTGTACATCAAAAGTCCAACAGGTTGATTATAAGTCTGCTTGAAGTCTCTCATGATCAAAATCAAGGTATCAATGGGCCTGGGATCTTCTTTGAAAATTCTGGAGGAGAAACTACTTCCAGGCGTATTCAGAATTCTGTTTGAAGAATTAAATCCAAATTCATGTGGTCATAAGAAATGAAGTTCTTATTTTTTGTTATCTTCAATTTCTTGGCATCACATAAATGTAAATTCTTGACATCGTCAATTTCCCATGGACTTCTTCCCCCGCACACACACCATTTTTTTTCCTTCCAATGCCTGGGACTGAACCCAAGTTCCTCCCTGCATTCTGCATCCATGTGCTTTGTTCATGTTTTATTTTGAGGCAGGGTCTGATTAAGTCACTAAATTGCCTACACTGGGTTTAGATTTGGGATCCTCCAACTGCAAACTGCAAATCCTCTGGGATTACAGGTGTGCGCCACCACTACTGGGGACACTCTCCATTTTAAACTGTCAATGCACGTCAAACACTTTTTCTGTTCTGCATGTCCCTGACTTTCCTGCCTCTGTAAAGACTGCAATGGGCACATTGGACTTCTCCTAATAGTCTAGCATAATCTTTTCTAATGTCAACAACTTAGTAATTTTATTTGCCTTTGCAATTTTTCTTTTGTGTAAGGCAGCATATTCACAAGTATGGCATTTTATCATCATTTAGTCTCCAAGGATTTGGGGAATAATTTTTGAAGTCATAATTTTTCCTACCGTGCTTCTTCTGGGCCACAGATCTCATGGAGACAATGCCATCCAAATGGAGATGCAAAGGCTCCTGAGTAATTCATGCTAGCTACCAAACCTGCTCTCTTTTCAGTGAACACTAGATGAGTCCTAGCTTATCTCTCAAGTCTACCAAGTGCATGAACACAACCCCGAGGAATTCCTAGGGTAAGGAGCTGTCAGAGTCTTGTGTTCTTAGAACAGCCAGCAAGACTTGCAGGAGATAGGACACCCACAGAATAGTATCTTTTCCAACTGGTTCCCAAAGTACTTTAGGATTGTAAATGATAATTCAGCCTTCAAATTTGCATGAACTGGTCAGTGTCAACCAAAGAAAAGGATCTCTTCCCAACTGAGCTTTCAGTTATAATGAAAAGAATGTTCCTTGAATTCGATAAATGGGAAGTGATCGTATGCAATTGAAGTTAATAGTCAAATCCAAAAATAATAGTTTTGAGTCTGGAGGAGACAAAGCCGAAGAAACTATTAAACATGCACTGGTCAAATAATCACAACAGGATAATTATGAATATAGTAAAAGATTTGTATCAAGTAGAAACTATTAAACATGCATTGGTCAAATAATCACAACAGGACAATTGTGAATATAGTAAAAGATTTGTATCAAGTAGAAATGCCTGGTGTCTATTGAAGGCTTTAGATAGAACCTCTGGAGAGTATCTCTGACAGCTGGTTAACAACTAAGACCCCTTTCAGCCTGAAGAAGCCAGAGCAGTCATTGTCCATAGTTCCCTCATGGCAGTTCTCATTACTTCTTCAGAGGAAGGTATGTTATAGGCAGCTGAATTAAATAGAAATATTATAGGCAGTTGGACAGGACCAGGCCCTCAAAGAGACCATATGGAAGACAAGGTGACTTTGTAACTTGGAAGAGACAGACACTCTGGTACGGGCCAGACCTCCAGAAGAAAGAGGAAACACAGCTACATACTTCCCTAGGGATGGGCATCAGGGATTGATATTTAAATAGGTATCAATCACCTTAAAAGAGCCCAGATGAATCACTAATCCGAATACCAACAGAAAGAGACTATGTCCTGGTATTCATGCCTGCATATTAGGTGACTCACTTCCTTTTTTTTTTTTTTTTTTTGTATTTAGTATGGGGTCTACAGGGTCTCACTATGTAGACTGGACTCCTAGTGATTCTCCTGTTTTCAGCCTCCCAAGTGCTTGGATTACAGGTGCGAACCACCACGCCAAATCTCCATTGCCATTTTAGTGCGCCCCCAGGGATGGGGCCAGCATAGCACATAGGGGATGAAACCTGGCCACTGTGCTCTGCCTAAGCATGTGTTTTACTTTGCTGAGCTATCTGGATGGCCCTCCTCACTTCCTCATTTGGTACTGGATTTAATCAATTTTATTTGAGTAATGTTGCTTGTAACCTCATTGGTTGACCATAGTTTTGTCTCACCTCATGCCCACCTAAGCAAGTTCCCACGTTCTCCACCACCTTAGAACCACTTAATCACATGGTTTTCCTCTATAAAAGTCTCTGGAAGAGACAGCTTCCCTGGGACCACCCACTTGGGACCCAGCCCCTTTCTGTTCCTCTCTTGGACAGGAGCTTTTTTCCCTCAAAAAATATATTCTGCTCATAAAAAAAACAAAGCTCAACTTCATAGTCAAATCCTATGTAATGTTGGTCAGAGATCAATAGTTACCAACATTTATATAACAGAAAGAAACACAATAGTCAAAAATTGTGAAAAAGTTTAGAATAGTGGATTGAAAATGAATATCATGGAAAACCTTGGCATACTATGGTAGGGGTGAAGTTCGCATTTTACCTCTGTTGACATATGAATTTAAACAAATAGCTTAATTTCTTTGTCTTTTTGTTTTCTTACTTTTTATGAAACAATATTCCTGCAGGTTCACCTGGAGAGTTAAATGAAATAATTCCTATGAAACTAATAGTGCTTCATTATTATACAGTATGTGTCCAAATCAATAATAATACTGTTTTATTATTATCTTCCCTTTTGCTTAACTCAAAACATGTCTAGATAGGAAGCAGTCTAGTATGAATTTACCTTTGATATGTTAGAACACATCAGCTTCTACTGCACAACAAATATCCACTTAAATGAAATAGATATTATTTATTAAATATCAAATCTGAACAATTATCTTTCTCCTAAAGTCAATGTATATGGTCAGTATATGACCCCAAATAACAGTTTTCTGTCCCCCAACTCAAAATATTTCTTTTTCTGAGTTTAGAGAATTTTCAAGAGATAAATTTTCAAGTATCCTAGGCTTAAATGCTTAACTCATCTTAAAGTGTATAAGATAAAAAAAAAAAAAAAAAAAAACCCAAAGACTTTGGAAAATTCAGCATTTTCTTGGGGATAAATATTCACCTGTAGGGGACCTTGGGAAAATTAGGCTGGTTTCACTGCTCTGGGATGGTTTCCCAGGGCACTTAGGGCAGGAGGCCCTGTGGACCACCTATCCCCATGTGTTCCTTTCTTTGATATCCCACAGTCTTCAAGTCCATTTTGTGGTGTTATTGCTTGGCTCTATAATCATTATTGTGGTTACATTTTTTTAAAAGGTTCATTTTTGTGTTTTCCAGCTCAGCCTTAGCTCTAAAGTGGAAAATACATTTATAGAAATATGTTGTTGCGTGGGTATAGCTTCCACTTTGGGCCTGCCCCCAGACCACCTGGAACACCTTCATGGATCTCAGTCATCCAAAAGCCACATTGTGAAAACCAGCAGGCTGCTTCTTGAGGTTACTACTGGTGGTTCTGTGAGAGCCCCAAATAAACAATCAGAAACTGTGTCTTGTTGCTTTAGAAAACTTATTTTTCTTTTGCTAGAAATAAAGTGTATCTTTTCTACATGTTAGCATTGTACTGATATGTGCAACATATGGCACAACAAATCACTTTAAAACTGGTCTTTATTTTTAGGTAGAAATAAATTTTAAAATGACTGTAAGAAACATTATCAGAGAGCTGCTGCCTATTTTTCTAACCCGGACACTGGAGTCTGCAAAAGAGCAGGCCACGCCCTCCGAGCTACTTCAGGTTTATAGAAGGCCTAGTGTGTGGTCAAGACCTATAGGCTTGAAGTTTAAAGTTCATTCCAGAGATGGACTTAATGACACTGTTGGCCTTTCATAGTTCAGTTGAAACCCTCCTCTGGCAAAGGTCCCAAGCAATCATCTCTGCAGCACACACCATCAATGCGGGGATGTCTAAGTCCCACAAAATATTTCCAATCCTCAAGGATTCTGATTTTTAGATAAATATTAATGCTCCAATTTCTATGCTATGGAAAGAGTAAGAACAGGGCTTAGGAATCTTGCCCACAAATTTCATGGTTAGAGAGAACCAACTACCTGACCAGCAGACAGAGAAGGCCAAAGACACACCAAACCACACAGAGAAGGCTCCCTTTGCCAGACCTGTGGCTGAATCAAAGTGGATTTGGCCCTAAATATATTAATTCCAGACACCCGGAGGTCTGAGACAGAAAAGGCAAAAGTAAACCAATGGGTAAAAGGATAAACTCCTCTCCCTCCACATTCCCTTTTGTGAGGCTTTCTCTCTCACATGTGCCTCCCATTTTCTAACAAAACAAAGGAGAAGAGAGGGTAGCAGGTGAACGAGGGAGGGGAGGGCTGCCAGACAGCCAAAGGAATCAGGGTCTGGCACTCACAGGAGGACCCTTGCCCTTCTAAGAGGGGCTCATTTCCCTCTATTTTTCCTTTTACTAAAGTGATTCTATATGTTCTTAAGTGTAAGCCATTAGGCGTGCATAAACCAACTCACACATTGGAGAAAATAAAGTTGGGGTATTGGCTCCATCTGAACTTGGCTCTTGTCCTTTGGAAACGTTACTGAATTGGTTTGGTTTTTAACTGCTCTGTTTATGCAAAAGAAGAACTGTAACTAGAACTCAAACTTAAAGCCAGTATCTATAGTACATTTGCTATGTTGCCATTAATTAAAATATAAATATCCACAAAAAGTAAAACAAACAGAATGTTACTTTTTCAAAGCATAGGTTTTATTTTTTTAGAGAATTGTTAGCAATACAGGAGTGTTCCCTCTAGCCACCACTTTAAGGAATTTGCATCCTGCTAACTAGAAAAAACTTTCTTTTTTTTAATATGTGTATTTGGATGATTGGACCTTTTTTTGGTGTGTGTGGTACTGGGGATTGAACTCACAACCTTGTGCTTGCCAAGCAAGTTTGTATGCCACTAAGCTATATCCCCAGCCTTAAATATGTATTTGGTACAGGGTCTCACCACTCAATTTGGACTCCTAGTGCGTGTGCCACTACATCCAGTTTCAGTGGCCTGCTTAGTGTCCCAATAGCAGGGCTGGTACCACTTGTGGTGCTGGGGATCCCTGGTCCTACACTTGCCTAAGTAGGCACTTAGTCCACTGGGCTGTCTTGCCTGCCCTGGAAAATCCGTCCTTAAACGTGGTCTTACATTTATACTGCAGTAAAATTGCATATCAAATATCTGTGATAAGATACCTGTAGAGATGCTAAACTTCTGATTTATCAGATTGGATTTTTGACCTTGCTTTTTGTTCAGGAAATTATTACTGGGAAAGACATAAGGAGAGAGAGATTGCCAGTGACAGTAGGTTTTACCTTTCAAAGCAACAGCCTGGAGAGGTGTCTTATGATTTGAATTGAAATTTATCTTACTGTTTAAAAATATTGAGGAGAAAGACAAGATTCAAAATCACTTGCATTTTCAAATGAAATCATATTGAAACTCAGCACAAGATCTTGCTGGAGAATATGTAGTATTTTATGTGAGCTCTTAAGAAAAGGCAAACATAGAAAATATGCCATGCTTCTATTTTGAACTGATTTGTGCTATTTTGGCAATATTTATACTTCCTTTCTTCATATAGCCTCACTTTTGTAGTTACACTTTTCCTTTATCCACCTTTATGTGTTAAAATAAGATTGAAACAGTTAAATAATATGAACCTAAATGTTTTGAAAGTGTTCAACTGTCACAAGCCAGAATACCTAAAGATCTTCTGTCAAGAGAGGCCCAGCAGAGGAGGCTCCTCCTAAGAAACCAGTACCCATCTTCTGTGTACCTGGGTGTGTATACTGTGGATGTCACCTTGTTACCTCTGGCAGATAATTTGATAGGCAGAGAAAATAGGACTACAACAGGTATATTTGCTGAGAAATAGTTTCAGGTATAGTTCAGTCTAAAGGTGGAAGTACTTAATTTGGCTTACAATGACATGAGATTCAGTTCATAGTCAACAGCTTCAAGGAAGAAAATGAATGAGAGAAAGGCCCAGCAGAGCAAAAACGCTTCACTTGTGGAGGCTGGAAAGCAGAGAGAGGTAACAATGTCAGAGAAGAATCAATAGGAGACCTTAAATGGTGCTCAAAGCCACAAGTCCATGACCTATCCAGATACCCAAGGTTATGCTCTACTAATCTGCTAGGCATATCTTAATCCAATGAAGTTGACATTTCATAATTAATAGTATCAATCTGGTTCTTTCCAGTTCACACTAAAACATGTCTCCTTATACCATACTTGATCTTCACATAAACACAATAGCAAGTTCATGCATCCACTTAATGTAATACAGCTATGCCACATGCAAATGGAAACTCAGAACTCCTTTCCCCAAAATCTCTATAGTTTCAACATTTCTGAAAAGTTCAAGTCTACAACTTTTCTGAGACTCAAAGCAAACTCATAGCTGTAAACTTCTATAAAGATAAAAGATATGTAATTCCGAGGCAAATGGCATAAGAGAAGTATTCCCATTTCAAAAGACTTGAGTTTGATCCTTGGTACCATATGCCATGCCAGCCCTGGCTGTCTCTGAAACCAGGTGTGGTGGTACATGCCTGTAATCCTAGTGTTGAGGAGGATGAGACAGGAAGATCACTATGAGTCTGAACTGTGTGAGGAGACCCTGTATCCAATAAATAAACAAACAAACAAATAAATAAATAATTTTTTAAAGGGATGGTGTAGAATAGGACCAGAGCAAGTCTAAAAATGAGAAGGACACATATCAGGTCCTATAGTTCCATATCCAGCATCCAGGGCACTGGGCAGTAAAGTATAAGCTCCAAAGGGTTCAAGTGGCCTCATCCCTACGGGCTTTCAAGTTGCACTTGCAAGGTTCCTACCTAGGACTAAGTCCACTTGTGCCCTCCACATTTTCTTGGCTGATGTTCCACATTCCTGGTACCTCTGAGTTCTTGGCTCTCTATTGAACCTGTGACTTTATTTCCACAGCACCATGCACTGCCTTCTTAGGGTTTTCTGGTTTAGATTCTCCAGCCTTCCTGTGAAATCTGGGCAGAAGTCTCCATGGCCCCACAGCTGTTGCATTGTGCTTGTGAGTAAAACAAGAATCATGTGAATAGTGTCATTTTCTTCTGTTCATAGCAGCAATACCCATACCCTCTGGGACCGTGAAATTGCCTTGGGATGTTTAACAAGGTAAAATGAAAACTGGACCAATTCCCTAGGAAGTTCTTCTCTAGCAGAGATCCCAGAGACTCTCTTCTCAAGTGGAAGGATGTCACTTTGGCATCCTTAAACTTGTCATGGGTGGGGTCTTGATTCCTGAGATGCTCTTAAGGCATCTTTCTTTTTTTGTGTATAAAGGTATAAAGCAGTTGGTTTCTTTCAAATGATGCTAATTTCACTAGCGTCCATCTCCTTTCACTCCAGTTTTACACGTTTCCTTCTGCATAAAATTTAATGCACTTTACCCCTGATTTTTGCTGTGAATCTGGCTAAAAGCAGCCAGAAATTCTCATGCCACAGATTGAAAGTTTGGATATCTTGAAACTTCCTTCACCTGACTAATCACTCCATCACCTTTAATCTTAGTGTCCTATAAAATTTTTAAGATGATAGCAAAATAGAGACAAAGGCTCAGCCAGAATGTTAGCCCACAGACTCTAGTCCAATTGCCAATGGAGTTCTGATTCCTAAATAAAATGTCCTGGTCCTTGGCCTTTAGTGTCTGCATTCCTCCTAGCATTTTGGTCTTCTGAGCTCTGACCAGAGTTACTCATCAACCTTGACTTATAGTGTTCTATGGCTACTCTACTCAACATCGACAAACCTTTCCAAATTCCTCCCACAAACCAATTCTAAAGATTCTAAACTGGGCCAAGGATATGGTTCAGCAGCTTAAGTGTCTGCTTGGCAAGTGCAAGCTTCCAAGTTTGATACTTGGTACAAAAAAAAGATTTTAAAAAGATTTTTAATCGAAATGGTCAGGCAAAGCAAAAGCAATGATTAAACATGACAGGAGCAAAACCCTACATTTATATGCACAAGATGGCTAAGACAACGAACCTGAGAATCTTCAGCAGGTCTTTGAAACTAGCAGTTAATTGGTAGGACTCTCCCCCTGACTAACTATATATGCTGATACCTGTGAACTAAGCAACAGCACTGAAGATAGCAATGTGTAATACTAGGGTCATGCTTGGAATGTCTGCCATTTTGGTCTTCTAAATATGTACTGCTGTCATGTTATATCATTTCCTACCATATTGTCTCTCAAGTAAATGTTTGTTTAAAAAAGGTAATAAATGAAAACAAGAGACAAGAAAACAATAATGTCATAGGACTGTCCTGCTACAATGCTGTATATGGTTAGATTTCTAAATTTCTGTGTAAAAATATGTAATTGTTTATTCCTGTTTTTAAATTTCTTTTTTTTCTTCACATTCTGTAGGGATTTAAAGTTTAACATATCAATACTTGATGGAAAATACTTGTTCTATGTTATGTTTAAGATGTTTGATATTCAGAGAGATAGTCAGGTTAAGCTCAACTGCCTATGTTACAGGGAAATAATATCATTACGCTTCTCTTCTGGAGGTTTAACAACTTAAGTTTTCAGGCCAAAAATTAGAGAAAAAGAAGGGCTGCAAAGACAGTCAACATGTTGGCCATAGCCTTTCAAGGTCAGTGAGGTCTCAGTACATAGGAGAACCTGTACTGTAACAACAAGTAACTCAGTTGTGTCCCATATTTTGTGATCAAGGAGATTATGGGGCCTCAGAGGAAAGTGGTTGATGATATAGAGTGTGCCTAAGGAGAGTCACATGGAGAAAAAACATTCTCTCAGGCTTTCACAGAGAGCAAATTGGTCAAGCAATGGCTGTGACTCATTCACATGGCTGACACTGACAAAGGATTACAAAGTGTGATACAGGGACTCAGGGTAAATCCTGAGGGGATTTGACTGACCTTGTCAGATACAAAAGTTAAATTTCTTGTTATAGAGGTCTTACTTTATCTTGGTCTTAACCATTCAGCAGAAAAGTATAAAAATGAGGTATAAAAAGTAAAGCCATATTAATATGCTGAGCTGTAAAAGGCTCAAGTCAACAACTTCTGACATTGCCAGTCCTACAGATGACCCACTACTATTATGGACTACTGGACTACATTGGATTGTTTTGCTGAATTCATGCACCTATAATATTTAAATGGCAATGGAATACCCATCTCTAATAAAACTAAAAAAACAGGGGACACAAATGAAGGACTATTTTGTATCTGTATATACAAAATAGAATAGATGTACAGCTACTTTCTCTTAAGTCAATGAGAAGAAAGATTTGTGCTAATATTGTTTGTGGGCAGGATATCATGTCTGCATCTTGTAGTATGAATAACCACCATGAAGAGAACACTATGCAATGTATTTATTATTGAAACTGTCCTACTAATTGGTTTTGAAACTGTCTCATTGCTGTTTCTCAATAAAATTAATAGAAAAACAACCCAAAACCCCAAAAGCAATGATTCCACTTCTCTTGTATAAATTTTCTGCATCAGTCTGATTTCCCATTGCTGAGACATAGAACAGAGGAGCAGCTTCAGAGGAGAAAAGGAATGAATCATATACAGCCCCCCAAGACCATACCTACATGGATCATTCTGATATGCCCAGAAGCATCCTTGAATAAGCTTATGGGCATTTCTAAATGCAATGAAATGGACATATCAGTATTTTTTCTTTTTCTTTTTCTTTTATTTATTTATTTATTTTTTGCAGTACTGAGGATTGAACTCAGTACCTTGTTCTGCTGAGCTATCTCCCTGGGCCAACGTATCAGTACTGATAGTCATACCAAGAGACTTGAGGGGCATGACATGAGGAATGATTTAAAATTATGATTCAATACACTATGTATAATAATTAAGAAAAGCTTATGTGATGTATAGAAGCTAAACTGTATAATTATTAAAATGATGATAATAGGTTGTTTTGAAATAGTTCTATTTTGACCCTCACAAGCACCTGATAGCAATTACATCTTTGGTAGAGAAAACTGCTTTCTGCTTTTTTTTTTTTTTTTTGAGATCTATCTATCTATCTATCTATCTATCTATCTATCTATCTATCTATCTACCAATCTATCTATTTCAAACTTTTAATTGTTCTGATGAAATTCCAAGAGCATGCAGACCTTCAAGGTTCTAGTTTATTTTGCTAGAAATACAAATAACTTGGCACGTGTTCAGCAGGAGCTCTCTTGTATTTTGTCATTTTTATTTTGCGTGCACATCCCTTGCATGTGGGAGTGATTATGGCGTTCCCTTAAGCATCGTGGTTCCGAGATGATGTACAACTTTCTCCTCCTCTTTCCCCGAGTGAAGATTTCTATTTCAGCATCAGGCTGAGATGACAAGACGAATAGCAATGTACTGCTTCTTGGCCTGATTTATAACATCTCATGGATACTTTGAGTTCTGACAGTGAGGTGTACATTGTGCTCTCTTCAAACTGGCCTTGCACTTCTCTTCAGCCTTCACTGTGGTAACACATGTACTATGCTGGATGTATGTGGCAACAATTTCAGAGACTGTTCACACTCCCATTAAAATTTAAGCAGAAAAGCAAGGAGCAACCCTGCTTCCTTTTGGCCCTGGACTTGCTCTTATGTATGAGATGATGGTCTCATTCACTGACCAATGTGTACTATGTGTCAGTATCTGTAGACTCCAGTTGTAGTCTCTACTGATCATTGCCAAAATAGTTACAAAATAGTTACAAAAATGCAATCTATCCACTTATCTGAGATAAAACTCAATTTACTTTTGATGCCTTTTTCAAGAAATATATCTCAGTTGTGGGGAAAATATAGCAAAGAAGCTATATGGTTTGGGAGAGCAAGTTTTGTTCTCTACTCATCAAAATATATTTCCTGGCGTTTCCCCCTCCAGATCCTTGATTCACATCTATGAGGCTTGGCTGATGCTTTGTACTCTCTTTACTATGCTTGCCTCATGCATGGAATTATCTGTATCAGTAGTTCTACAGTAGTGAGAAAACTGATTTTTTCCCCCATTCTGGGGACTAAGGTCTTGAATCCAGAGGTTTTGCACTGAGCTACATCTCAAAGATTTTTTAATTTTAATATTATTTTTTAAATTCATGAAACAAGATTTTTCTAATTTTCCCAGATGGATCTCAAAATTGCTACCACCCTGCTTTGTCTTCTTGGAGTACTGGGGCTACAGGCATGTGCCATCAGGCCCTGTTACTGTAACAATGGACAGTCAACATAAAAAGGCTTATAGCATTTTAGTTTCTTGTTACAAAATTGAAGTATTTCATAGTGTAAAGATATAAATTTTTTTTTAATTTTTCATTTACGTGTTTGGTGCAGGATCTCACTTATGCAGCTTGGACTTGTAGGGATCCTCCTGTCTTGGCCTCCCCAGCACTGGATTACAGGTGTGCTCCACCATGCCTGGACCCAATTACTGTCTCAGTGCACCCTGAGGGCAGGGCTGGCATGGCATGTGGGACTGAAGATCAAACCCTGGTCTCTGCGCTTGCAAAAGCAGTTGCTTAGTCCACTGAGCTATCTCACTGGCCCTAAAAATTATTTTAAACAAAATTTATTTTATTTTTGGTGGAACTGGGGATTGAGTTCAGGCTCTTGCACTTGCCAGGCAAGTCCTTATTCGACTGAGCCATCTCCCCAGTCGCTTTTAAACAAAATTTAATCTTTAAGTTTCCTCCAGTATGATTGATTAATCATACATTGCTTATTGAAATCTCAATTGCTTATTCAATAATTAGTAAGTTCATCTGAGTAGGGGCCAAGACAGAATAGGGTTAAACTACTTAATGGAGTTTTGATGTGAATGTGTGAGATTATTACAAGTACAGAAATATTTATTTTGCTTCTGTCATGATAGATTCCAATAGTGGAGGGATCCAGAGAAGGCTTAAAAGGAAACGTTGACCAGGACTCTTGGGGGCTTAGAGAAACATTTCCAGACACAGTGACTTTTATGTGCAACCTTCTCTCCAGTTGGGTTACCCAGTGCCTTAGACTTCTTAGCCACAGTATCTGCTTACTGATGCCAATTTCTAAGTAAATATCCAATTATTGTTCATGAATCTCCCTCATTCTCTCTGTTACATAGTTAGGGAAATTATTTTTATTCTGGTTGATTATCACTAGGTCCATGAAATTTCACAAGATTTTCTGTTCCATTGTGAAAAAGAGAATTGTTGGTGCTTATTCTATTCCACTGTAAAGCTGGCTATTTTTAACTTCTTAAATTCACAGTTCTATCAGACTGAAACTGAGTCAGAACCAAAGGGCTCGGCTTATGTAGAGCCAAAAGAGTCCTTCAATACCCATCAAAGTGTTCAATTTCTTCGCCTATCATTTCACAACAGATTCCCGGAGAAGAAAAACTATGATTTCTCATCTTTTGAGGTGGCCCTTGGGGATCCTGAGAAACTGCACATTCCTTACTTAAAAAGATTTACTACAGCAAACCAAATCTAAGCTTGCTCAGTGCCCTTTGAAAGGTGAGAGTATGTTTAGATCAAGACATGTCAGAGTTCTCCAGTCTTCTAGTTACTCTGAAATCAGTGAAAACATCCCTCTTTCTCATTTATCTAATTTTAAATTATCAGCTTCTCACAATGAATGTCATATGTTCTAATTTGATATGTAAAATTGAAGTCACTTTAATAGTAAAGTTTATACAGAAGTTAGCTCATTTGAAAATCACCATTTTTTCCATCTAGCTAAATCTAACATAATAAACTTTTAAACATGGCATAATTCAATTAAAATGCTTTGAGGATTTTGACTTTTAATTTGCTATTAAACAGGCAAATGTATTTTGAACATACACTTGGGAGTAAATGGAGTAACAGGCTTGTCTTTAAGACTTCGAAAAAACTGCAAAAATGTCAAAATGTTGACCTTCAGCAAGGAAAACTGAACTTAGATTATTTTAAAATTATTTAGGTCCTCTTTAAAATGGAATTTGGTACTCTGTCAATATTTTTTAAAAGGGAATGTATTACTCATACAACTTAAAGATTATTTTCTACCTTATGTTGCTCATTGCAAAATAGGTGCATAAACTCCACTCTTCATGTCTAGAAAGTAATCATTAAATTAATTTAGAATTTTCAAGAAAAGTATACAAACTCAAGCAGAAATTAATTTTCTGGTAATAGTATCAGAATCTTTACCATTTGTCAGCAACAAGATCTATCAATATGAAAAATTTGTCCACATGTGAAACTTCTTAGCTCTAACCACAGAAGGCATATCATTTTGCTTAAAGAACAAAACAAAGAATATCCTCCTTTCCTGACTGAAGAAGGGAGCCTAGAGACAATTTTGTATAAATGTTGTTAGGTGGGGCTGGTAATGGGTATAGAGATAGGATGCTTTGGTACAGTAGAAAAATCCAGGAGCCTGGTACTCCCATGAGGGTTTATATTTCCTAATTAGAGCAGGTGATGAGAAACAAATATATCTGAGTAAAGATGAGAAATGTATACATGGAATTGGACATAGAACTGTAGGCCTATGTGAGTTGCTATTTTGACAGAAACCTGGAACTGGAGTGCATAATATGACACATTCTAATGGAATAAGGATTGGTTATTATTCTACAAAATTAATTGCAATGAAGTCTAGCAAGCATTTAATTTACAATGTTGAAAGCTTCTTTATTAAAGAACCAATTATATTTCCCCAGGCTAGGACAATCCAGTTTAATCTCATTTTTTTATGAATTCTCAGTTCTCTCTTGATCAATTTTCACATTAGTCAGTGTTGTAATTTGGTGCACCTTCCATTTATTAAGCAATCATCTGAAAATAGTTCTGGGAGATCTAGTTATTAAGCAAGTTAGGAAAATGAGATGCATTCAGCAACATCAAAAAAGACTGAGCAAAAAGGGGAAATTAATTAGAGTAAATTTCCTACAAGGGATAAAATCTCATCAGAAAATTGTTTCCATAAAACAAATAAAACCATAACCCAAATAACCAGGTGGCATTTAAGCAGGGAATCAGAAGACTGTGGTTGATATAAAATAAAAAGGATGGAGCCAGACACATTCCTGTAATCTCAGAAATTGAGAGGCCAAGGCAGGAGGATCTTCTTGAGTTAGAGGGCAGCATGGTATACATAGTGAGTTCAACACCAGGCTAAACTACTTAATGAGACTTTGTTTCATAAAAGAATATGAAGGATGATTTCAAGCTACCTATAAGACATCATTAAACATATGTGTTATGGTGTGTGTATAGTTGTCCCCCTAAAGCCTCATGCATTCATGGGACAGACTTCTAGAGTTTGTGATTAACTCCTGATCCACTGGGATTATGGGTGTGAGTGCTGCTGGGATTATGTGTGAGTGCTGCTGGGATTATGGGTGTGAGTGCTACACCCATCCTGGGGCAAATGACCTGAATGCAACAAAAGGGAGGCAGACTTGCTCTCTGTAGCCACTGTTACTATTACTCTTCCTTTTTGTTCTTGCTGTTTTGTTGCCTTCTGCTGCCATGAATTTCTGCCCTCTGCTGTGTGCTAGTCTGCCTTGGAGACAGCTGAGTACGGACTGAAGCCTCCCGTAACTGCGAGATAAATAAATCTTTCCTTCCTTCAATTTTGGTGTTGGGTATTTTGTTGCAGCAATGAGAGAAGAGTAACCAAGACAGAACTTGGTACCGAGAGTGGGGTCATGGCTGTGGCTAAACCTGACCATATGTATTAAAAGCTTTTGGGAATGGCTTATGGAAGAGATGAGAAAGGTTTGGAGGTATCATCCACAAGAGAAGTGCAGGAACAGGTTTGACTGTTCTGTATGAGAGATTCTGGTCAGAGCTCAGAGGACCAGAAGGCTGATAAAAAGCCTGCCTGTAAAGACCAGGCTGGGGGAGTTTCTTCTGGGAATAAGTACTACATTAGTTGTTGGACTCCAGATGATATGTGTTTTGGCTTGGCAGAAAGTTTGTCTGCATTTTTCTCATATCCAGAGACTGCCTGAGACTGAGATTAAACATGGTGGACTGATTAATCTTTCAAAAGAAATCTCAAAGCAGTTGAATATTGAGGCACTGGCATGACTATGGTTGGGGGCTTTTAGTCAGATGTATGTTGAGAATCAAGAGCGAAGACTCCAGCAGGATGACTTAAAATATTGAGAGTTTAGCTGGAAAGCTGTGGAATGCAAAGCTAGAGCTGAGAGGATCTCATTGCTGAGAGGAAACAAGAGAATGCAAAGAATGGGATGAGGGCATCACTGGAGGTAGCAAGTTTTCACCCTTTGCAGCCTCTGAATTGCAAGGGAAAGGGACTTTGCCTTGAGAGGAAAGCTGCAGAGCCTCATGTTTCAGAATGGTGGCAGTGGCCACACCAAGTTCCAAAATGGCACTGGCATGGAGAAGTTATTACTCAGAATCAGGTTCAGAGTGCTCAGCAATCCGGGCACTTGACCTCTACAGCCAAGAGAAAAGAAGTCCTGGATACTGCTCCAGCTTGCAGTAGACTTTGACATAATCCACATGGCACTGGTTTTAGGTGCATGCAGAATGCAGGAGCTCTGAGGTTATGCAGCTTCCACCTGGATTTCAGAAGGTCTGGGAGGCCAGGAGTGTGCTACAGGGAGAGCAGTGTGTAAAGCTGCGAGTGAGAAACCTATCTAGTGGAAATTCTAGAAGTTTGTAAAAGCCAGAAACATGAATCATCTGAGGGAAACTGCAAAGAGGGAGCAAGGCAGGCCTGAGAGAGAAGCCATGGGAGTTACCACCAGAAGTGCCATGGGATGGCGTCACATAAGGTCTTTGGAACTCACAACTCATCACAGATTGCTTCAGATGCTCTACTTGGAACTGTAAGATTTAATGTCTGTTCTGCTGGATTTTGGACTTGTATTGGTCCCAGTGCTTTGTATTCCCCTGTTGTTTGTACCTTTTGGAATGATAATGTTTATCTTGTGCCACTGAATTTTGGAAGTGCTTAACTTTTCATTTCTACAGGGGCTCACAGCTAAGTTTGTCTTAGATCTTGGAAGAGACTTGTGACTTAGATTTTTCAGCAATGCTGAAACTGTGAGGACTTTGCAAACTCTTAGCGATGGGTTAAAATTTCTTTTGAACAAAGGGATGTGCATGAGTCTTTGGGGGTCCAGGGGAACAATGTTATGGTTTGTGTCTATTTGTGCCCCCAAAGCCTCATGAAGTCATGGGGCAGATTTCTAGAGTTTGTGATTAACTCCTGATCTTTTGGGATTATGGGTATTAGAACTGCTGGGATTATGGGTATAAATGCTGCTGGGATTATGGGTGTAAGTGCTTCAAGGATTATGGGTGTGAGCACTACTCCCAGCCTGGGACAGATAGAATGAATTCAACATAAGGGAGGCAGACTTGCTCTCTGTTGCCATTGTTGCTGCTACTCCTCCCTTTTGCTTTTGTTGTTTTGCTGCCTTCTGCTGCCACGAACTGCTGCTGTCTAGCATGTGCCAGTCTGCCCCTTGCAGCCAGCTGAGTATGAACTGAAACTTCCAGTAACTGTGAACCAAATAAACTTTTCTTTCCTTCCTTCATTTTGGATGTCAGGTAATTGTTCTAGGAACAAGAGAAGCATAACTGAGGCAATAAGCTTGGCAGAGACACACAGCACCACACCTTTATATCAAGATATTTTCATAATACAATGCAATTGGTAAAATCTCAGGAGCATAGGTAGTAAAACACAGTAAAATAGAAAAAAGACACTAAAATATTTATTGTGTTTTTGGACATTATACATACAGTTATAAAGTTACATAACCAAAATTTTAAGATTAGATGTGTTTAATAAGTAGCTCAGACTATGGTGGAAAATAGTAGTCAGCTCTTTCTGAGTCAATAAGGCCATCTTTAGAATATTAATTGAGTTAGGATTTCCTCCAAACATCTTCACATTACACATGTAACATTTGTTCATTTCAGGGCATGAAAACTCAATCGCAAAAGCATTAAGAATAATTGAACTTACTAAATAATTTGCTTAAGAAATAATCTATAAATTCATTATTGTATATCCTGCGGGTGGGGAAAATGTCTATTTAGCGAATTATCGAAGGCATGTTTATCACTCTTGCTAAAAGGAAAGAAAATGTCAAAATAGAGAAAGCAGAATACATTTATACTGTTGGATTGGAATTAGAAATATTGACTCATCATCCATGTACATAAATATACATATTTGTGTACATATGTGTGCAAGCATATATGAAAATGTTGATAAATATGTGCAAATGCAGATAGATGTGTATGTGCATGTTTCTGCCAAAACAGCTTGGGGAGTGAGTGAGACCCTAGGAAACTTGCATAGCTACTATTGCTCATTATGGAAATTAACCATTAAAGAAATATATCTAATTCCAGATCTGGGAAGAGGAAAGTACAAGGTGACTCTGAAAATACATGTTGCACCATAAATTAAAAGAGGGCACATATTAATGGGCACTGGAGCTAAGCCCCAGTAATTCATTATAAATGACTGAATAATACTCAGACTTATTCCTGCATTTTGCTAAATAAATGAAGTCATGTAAAAGGAAAGCCTTTCATATAAAAATCTTGCTTGATTAATATAAAAGGATTAATTGAGGTAAAAATTTGAAAATGGATGCAAAAATTGTTTATTAAAATTTCATAGAAAAGATATTTTGAAGAATTTATTACCCAAAATTACATAGTAACATGACAAGTAGTCACATCATAAGAGATGTGATAGACATTGCCTTAATCAAATTATCAATGCGCATATCATTATAACTAGAACGAAACAGCACACACATTCTCAGTTGATACACTGAGAAGCAACAGTGTAGCATCAGTGCTCTTCCCTCCCCAAATGAATAGCCTGAATTTCATCAGAAGAAAATATCACAAGCACCTCTAAAGATGAAGTTCATAAGAAATAACTGGTCTAAGTTGGTCAAAATAGTCAATTAAAAACTTCACAAATAATTTTAGAACTCTTCCAGTTTAGAAAGACTACAAAGGCATGGCACGACCGGGTGATATTGTTCTCAGTACATACAGCAAGGATGCTTCAAAATCCAAAACTAAACCAGTGTGATTCACTGCATCAGTCCACTGGCTATGATTCATTCAAGAGATATGAAAAATCCATGTTAAAAATCTAATCCTTATCCATGTCAAACTTTCTCATCTGACTACAGGGGATCTCAGACTTGATAAGGAGCATTTATATAAAACAGATAGCTAATAACTACCTACTGGCAAAAGGCAATGCTTTCCTTCTCAGGTGCCAAGCAAGGGAAGATGTTTCATAGTATCATTTCTGATCATAATATCCTGGGTATCTACCTGATACAGTAGAGAAAGAACAATGGAGAAAAATCATTAAAAGTGTAAAAGAAAGGAAATGTTCTATGAATGACATTGTCTATGAATAAATTCTGAATCATCTGCAAAGCAGCTGTATAAAACATGTCATTGGAATTTTAATATGAATTGCATTGAATTTATAGTTTTAAGTAATAAATACTTTTTGACATTGCATCTTCCAATCTGTGTACAATATATATGCCTTTTCATTTATTTCTGTCTTCTAGAGTATTTTTCATCAATGTCATAGTTTTTGACAAAAAGTTCTTATTGATTAAATTTATTCCTAAGTATTCTCTTCTTTTTGATACTATTTAAGGGGTAATTTGTTATTAGACAATTTATTGAAAAATACTACTCACCAGTAAAATGAAACGAACTTGGAACAATGTGGGTGATTCTTAAAAACAATGAGCTAAATATGATTAGATTTTATATGAATTCTAGAACTGGCAAAACCATAGGTACAGGAATCATTCAGTAATGTTGTCAGAACCAGAGTTGAGGGAGAGACTATGTAAAATGATATATGGAAACATTCTAGTATGCTGGAAACATACACAATCGTGTTTTGTCTGTGGGTGTTTTGGTCAATGATGGACAGCAGATACAATAGTGGTCTTTATTTTTATCTATCTATCTATCTATCTATCTATCTATCTATCTATCTATCTATCTATTTATTTCTATTTTTTGCAGAACCAGGGATTGAACTCAGACCCTTATGCTTGCCAGGGAAGCACTTATTCTACTGAGCCATCTCCCTGGTCCCCATTCAGTGATACAGTCTTTAAAAACATTAGCTTGTGTAAGTACACGTCACAGTGTTTTCACAGTGAGGTAGTCTCAGAATGCATGCCTATTGTTTATCAACATGTAACTATATATTGATTTTAGTGGATATTAAACAACCATAAGGATTTGTTAAAACTCAAAATCTGGATGTCTGAAATGGGCCATTTCTGCTTTGTGTAAATAACTCAACCAACTTGACTTCAACACAAAAGACATGACACCTATGTGTAACACATAAAAAATGCATATTGGATTACACACAGTGGGAAAGTAAGCCATGAAGAACATTATTGCAAAATTAACAAAATTTGAAGAAATCCAAATATTGAGTGACACTAAATCTTCAGACACTGATTATTTTCTATGATCATGTAACGATGTTTTTGCTCTCAGGAAATAGGTACAGAACTATTTTCTTTTAAAGAGATATGATTTCAATCACACATGCATATACATATAGTCTCTGTGTATAAATGTACATACACATGAGTATTTCTATCTTATATGCATGCATACAAGTGTACATAACCACAGAAATATGGAAAGAAGAGAAGAGGAAGGGGTAAAAGTGAAGAAGAAAGATGAGGAAAGAGAAAGAATGACAGAGTCACTAAAGCAAAACATAAACACTGAGTGAACTTGGTAAAAGGTGTACTGGACTTTATTACGTTACTCTTTTTTGATTGTCTCTGGTATTTGATAAAGAGTCTTGTTTTGTAGTTCAGGCTATCCTTGAACTCACTGCATAGCCCAGGCTGAACTAGAAGTCTCAATAAGCCTCCTGCTCAGACTCCTAAGTTCTGGGATCACAGGTAAGCATCCCCACGCATCGCTGTTTATACTGTTCTTCTACTTAGCGTTCTTATATTAAATATACTCAGCTACAAAGAGAAATATTTTTGGTAAGAACATAAGTTCTTACTACTTAGGGAAAAAAATGACTGTTTCTTATAGATCATTTGATGTTTTTCTTTACATCAACATCTAAATAAATCTACAGAAAAAGTTTAAGGATTGATAAATGAACTTATTAAGACTAACCTACATAAAGGAAAAACAATTTTTTTAGTGAAAAAAAAATATATATATATACTTATATGCAAAATACTTAGGATAGACATACAGCTACCTTCTATTAGTTCAATGAGAAGAAACATCTATACTAATATTGTCTAGACAAGATATCATGTCTGCATCTTGTCTTCTGAATAACTACTATGAAGACAACAATATGCAAGGTATTAATTATTGTAACTGTCCTACTAACCTCTTTTGATACTGTTTCATTGCTATATTTTACTCATTAAAATGAATAAAAATGAAATATAAATTTAAAAAGGCTAACCTGTATATGGTCCCAAATAAATGTTATATATTATAAATGTTAAAAATCAGTGTTATATGTTAAGAATTTTTTTAAAAACAATGTAATATAAAATTATATTTTATTCTCTTTAAAATGCATTACTTTTTGCAGTACTACACTGTAAACTACAAAATTCTGAAAGAATCAAAGAACACAAAAATAAGTCGGTAGATATAGTATAGTCATAGACCATAGACATAGCAGTCTAAGGATGTCCACCAGTTCATCTTTAAATTTTCTGGTAACTTCACCAACATCCCAAATAATTTCAATAAGGTTATTGAAACACAACATAATAGGATGTTCTGAAATGGACACAGAAATTCAAAACTAAGACATCTATGGTAATCTTATATAAGATAACAATTTGGATTACTTATTTTAACAATTATCTTAAGATTTACTATAAAACTATATTAAGACAATGTGGAATTTTTGAAAAAGATGTGCAAAAAAGATTATTGGATCAAATAAAGTTTCCACATACAGATTCACATTTACATGAACACCTTATTTTTGGAAGATGAATAAATGTATTAAAATTGCATACGCAGAAGATGGCTATCCTCCAATTAGAACGAATAATCTACAGGTGCATGAAGAATATATTTAATCTTATGCTTTCAATGGAAAAGAGAACATATAGAGGCAAAGTATAAAGAATACATATGATAAATTCAATTTATGCAAAATATAAAAATATAAAGCAGAAATAATCTATGTAGTGGAACTGTAGAATGGATTGCCTTGGAGGTTATCATAAGTAGAAGGGGACACAAAATAGCTTTTGGACTGTATAAAATGTTTATTCAGTTGGATCCTGGGTATGTGGCATATACAGCCTATAAAACATATTCAATTATATACTTGTCTAAATTCATTAATCTATAAATCATCCGCAGTTCAATACATTTTAAATTTTAAATAACTTTGAAAAATATGAGAAAGTTGGAATTAATTGAATTAGATGCATTCTTCTGGGACTAAGGTTGGAATAGAAGGCTAAATTGGTAGAAGGAAGAGACAAAAAGAGATGCTATTTGTTAGCATGTATATACTTTTCTTTCTGGACCTACTCACAGTAATCTCAAGTTTGCAGTATGGGAATGTCTACACAAACATGGAAAGGTGGTCAAAATGAACTGTACAATTATTGTCAAGGGATGCTTTTGGTATTCTCTGTATCAATGTATAAGACAAAGCTTAGTGAAATCCTTTGAAGACTACTAGAAGTAGGGCCCTCTGTTGGGACACTTCACTTCTGTGACCTTTACCAAAGACTGCCAGCTCCATAGGGTATTGTGCTAATTCCTGAAAGACACTGTCACATGAGGTCAGCAGTTCAGCAGGAAATGGGACTCTCACTCATAGGAGCTAGTGTTAATTGAACTAAAGAACTTTAAAAATTCTCACTTTTTAAAAATGGTGAACCATTTATATAAATAGCTAAAATTAAAAACGTACAGGAATCTGCTTTGTAATTTTTTTCTAAAGCAAAGAGCTTAAATTGTAGAAAATTCTAGATTCTAATTGTCCATTTTGTTTCTCATTTACAACTGATAACCTCTCATCAAACCAAACTATCAACATTTAGGAATGTTGAAGTGTTTTCTATGCCTAATGGTTTTAATATCTGAACAAGGTATTTTAAAATCGAGTTATACAATGTTATAAACCCACACAATCAAATCTTAAGAATACATGTATTTTAATGCATTTTAAAATATGCAAATGATGTATATTCATGAGAATTCTAACTCATATCTTTTGAACTTTGTTAGTTTTGCAGAAAATACCAACTTTAACAATTTTAAGTTGTCCTTGTTGACCTCTTTATGTGCCAAGGATTCTGTTAAATCTTTTATATGGTATAATTTACTCTAACCCTATGTTTATTTTTTTTCTTGTCTCTTGTTTTCTTTTATTACAGTTACTCAAACAAACTTAGTTTTAACTGAGGCTTAGCTATTGGCAAAATCAGGGATGCAGATATATTATGAATACATTGTACATACATATGTATCAAATTATGAATTATATACTATGTATAATATAAGTAGTGTTATATACGCATGTACATAGATATATAGGAATATATAATCTGTATTCTATGCATGTTGATATCCTATGCTAATACTGTTCACTTTGTTTTCAATCATGGAGAAATTTTTAAAAATATAAAATATTTTGGACCACAGGCAACATCAAATGTTGATGATATTTCACAGCTTACTTTACCTAATCAAATAAATAAAGTAAATAAATAAATAAGAAAACTATAGATAGCAAAGAGAAGCCTACTAGCCACTTCAGAGATATTTTCAAAAATATAAATCTTCTATGATTTTTATGATAAAAATTTTCTGGAAAACACTGAAGGATTTATGGCACTTAAAACACCCTATATCAGTTGGACAAAAATCTCTTATCATGAGGTAAAATCCTAAACATTTACTGAAATCCTACCTTCTATTAAAAAAAGAAAAAAGTTAAAATAATGTGTCTACTTAATCCAACAAGGTATAATAAACAAGAGGTGAACAAACTAGAACAAATGGTAAGAATTAACAAGGACAAATGTGGGAATTAACTGTAAACTAAGAAACATGGGATTGGTTAATTGTTCAGAAAACTAATCTAATAAAGTAAAAAGGAAAAATAAATATATGACAGCTCTACCTTCTAAGACTTGCATGTGAATGAAAGCAACATTTGAACACAAGTACTAGATTTTATATTTAGAATGAAATGAATTCTAGGAAAATGTAAATTATGACTACTCAAAATTATTAAAAGTTTAATTAATCTAAATCAATACTGATTTTAATAGTACTCTGGAGTTTGTGAGTCATATAATAAGCTGTGTAAAAATTATTAATATTTAAATAGCGCACAAAGCTTGCCAGATAACTCAAACACAGGCGCTGGGTTTCAATCCCAGACGCCCGGTGTACCGTGCCAGCCCTGCACCCGAGGCACCCTGAGATGGCAATTGAGGATGCATGTGGTGGTGTGTGCCTGTAATCCCAGCATTCGGGGGACTAAAAATAGCAGGATCAGTACAAAGTCCAATCTGTGTAGTGAGACCCTGTAGACCCTGTACTAAATACATTAAAAAAGAAAGAAATAGCACACAAAGCATTATATGATATATAGGATTACCTGTTTGGACACTCTAAAGAAATTATCTGAAATTCTATCAGAACTAGTAAAAGTTACAAATAAGTTCAGTTAAAATACTAAATATGAAAATATTAGCAGTCAAAACCTGAATAAAATATTAATAAGGTACAAATTGAAATGAAAATTTTGAAAAGATGAAAAGTGGATAATTTTAGCAAGAAATATGTAAAACATGTATGAAGAAAAATAAATTTAATGAGGAAATTCTAGGAAGACTAGAATGAATGTAAACACAACTTACAACTGACAAATTCTATCAAGTAAAGATGCATTTTCTTTTAAAAACTAATCAGCACTTAATCTCAATAAAATACCCAATAGGTTTTTGTTCGACAGTGAGAAGTTGACAGATTAGTAGTCATGTGAGAAGCTGAGAGAGACGGCAAGGAAGACGCTGACTGCACACCAAGCATCCTGAGAGGTCCCACGGGAAATTAAAGGAGCTTCAAGGTCACCTTCATCACACAGCAGTGTTAACGTGGTGTGCATGGGACATCTCTTACAGATGTACAAGGCCTCTTAAAGGTGAAAGGCCAGGAATATTGGAAAGAGACAAACATAAATATGAAGCCATTTCTTGCTATAAGAAATCTCTGTTGAGAGAGGCAGTTCTCATTGATTAAAAAATAGTTTACAATTAATATTAAAATAGCTGTGTGCTTATGAACACAGAAAGGACCATTATTTGAATATGATTTTGAACATGATTCTGAAGATACTTAGTGTCCCAGGTGTAAGGGTGGAAAAGGATAATCTTGAAAGTAGAAGCCATTTACGCAAAGAAACAATGTGTGAGAAAATGTGTGCATTCATATATTGCATGGGAATGGCAATGGAATACCTATCTCTGACAAAAGTAAACAAAAAGGGGGATATAAATGAAGATCAATTTGGTAGTGAAAAAATATATCTGTATATACAAATAGTTAGCATAGCTATACAGGTACTTTCTCTTAGTTCAATGAGAAGAAAGTTTTGAACTAATAGGATTTAGACAAGATACCATGACTGTGTCTTGTACTATGAATAACTACAACAAAGACAATATTATGCAATGTATTAATTATTGTAACTGTCCTACTAACCTGTTTTGAAACTATCTCATTTCTACTTCTTTCTCAATACAATTACTATATATATATATATATATATAATATATATATATATATATATTAAAGAAAACATGTACAGGACTAGATTTCCATAGCAAGAGTTCACGAGTGCTGATGATGACAGCCACAGCTGTGAAGTAAGATGAGCTATCACTTACCAAGACCTCTCTCTACTACATTGTTACATTTTCAATATATGTTCAGTGTGGATGCAGAACTTTGTGTATGTGCATAAAGTATAAAAAACACAAAGTGCAGGTTGTTTAGATTACCCAAAGTTACCTTGTATTGACTTCCAAAAAACGTGAGGTACATATTTATTAAAAAGTCAGGGGCCTGCCCCTTAGCTCAGTTGTTTAAGTGGCTGCTTCAAAAAAGCAGTCAGCCTCAGGTTGCTGTGGTTCGATCCCCACAACTCCAGCCAGCCAAACGTGCCCTGAAGGCATTCGGAGCCAGACCCCTCCCCCCAAAAAAAAATCTAAAAAAAAGAGGTCCTAAACTGTCTCATCTTGAGTAGAAATGCTCTTAACAAACACCAGAATATATTGATGTTTTATCTAGAGATTTTGAGAGGGTATTATAAATTATACCTAGCATTTATTGAGTTTGGATTAAAAAGTATATTTGCATCCTTCTTATTCAGTATGTGAAATAAAATAAATCCCCACTATTGTTAATGATTAAAACAAGACACTATCTTTAATATGGTCTTGTCTTTATCTTTTATCAAAATCAACATTAAAATTATGAGAGTTTTAATATATATCTTATATGAATAAACAATAATTGCTCATTTTTTATCTAAAAATATTGCCTAACAAGAGCAGGAGTGCATGAAACTTTCACCTTTCAAATTTCTCTTAATTAAAAAAAGTAAAACTCACTTTGATGTGAATAGAGGTGACTTTTGCTTCTACTAGAGATAATCACCACGAATATGCAAAACAACTTCCTGTGAGGTAGATTTTATTGGTGTCCTGTTTTCCAAACGGTAACACTGAGGAATTTATGAGTAATGAAATAATTTTCAAAGTAAGGATTTCTTTCATTTGATTATTAATTACAGAAACTACTCTTGGCTCTTCGGGCCTGCTGCTGACTTGCTCAGACTGAGAAGTACAAAGTGAAGACCCCGCTGTGTGGGTAAACTGATGACTCGCTTTTAATATTAGGTTGAGCCAGGAGCTCAGACTCTGCCAAGTTAACTCCACAGGGAGTCCTACTTCAACCCACTCACATTTCCTAATAACAGCACTCTGCTTCAGCAGTGCTGAAATAAACTGTGCTCCACTTTAGCATTTTGATGTGAAAATGAAGGAAGCAGGTACAGTAATGAATTGCAGTGATTTTGGGGGGATAATATTTTAAAGCAGCAAGTGAAAAAGAACACCTATGTTATGACAACGGTATGCAACTGTGTCCTAACGAAAATTAGAAATGATTCATTGTTAGCATCATTTTTACTCCCCTTTTAGTTCCAAAATTATTCCACCTGCAGCAACGGAAAGATCGAATTGGTGTGATTCATAAGAGGAAGATAGTGGGAGGAGGACCATGAATAAATGTACGTTGTAAAAATAGAGGTTTGAAATAGGTTTAATTTATAAACCTGAGGCCAAAGAAGTTTCACGTGATGGAGGCCATGCATTTCTGTGTTTTGACGTTGGGATTTAAGCTATCACCCTGGTTAGGATTTTTATGACCCCTTTAGACATGTTTATTTGAAATCCCTCTGGCTTTCCTTGGTGAACTTTAGACATGCAAGAGTACCCTGAGGGCACACACTCACCTCTGGCAGATTTGTTTCCCGTTTTTTCCCTTTTAGAACTCCAGCTTCCATTGCCACACAGATCAAAAGAGCCATGTTTATTGTCCTGGCCACATGGTGGAAAATATATCTCTGGGTAAGCTCTGCATTAGGTTTCCTGCTTGGGAAGACAAAATACTTTCTGTTCAGAACAAAGATTGTTCTTAAGAGAGGCTTGTGTTTGCATATGAAGCAGCTCTGCCACGTTGATGGCAAATCCAGGAGCATTTCTAAAGGGTGACAAGTCATGGCTTTGGCTTTGTTCCTTTAACGTTCACTTTCCTCACCAGTCCACAATAATACTGAGGTCCTTCGCAAAGATCACTCAGATTCCGGTGCAGATGGTTCTTCCCACTTCTGAAAGAGGCCGTCCAGAGTATAGAGAGCAGAGAATTTAAAATGTTTTCAGTGAGTTTTGCAATGTGAGGCACAAATATCAATCACTCTTCCTAAGTTTTGCCTGTGGTGCTTACATGATTTTGCAGGTGTATATTCAGGAAACTAAATAAGAAATCCTTTAATTGACCAGATTCCACATGAGTGTAACTTCGAGGAGTATGCCTTAATCAGCAGCAGGGTTTCAATTATCACTGTTGAAACAGACATTTGTGATGTCAGCCTGCTACACTATTTTACTCTACAGAAACAGCAGCTTTTGAAAATGTAAAATCCTATTTGCAATCTGAATTTATAGTGTTATCTGTTCTGTTATGTAGAATAGACTGATTCTGCTAGAGTGAAAGTTTGAAATAGTTTAAGAAGGCATATAATAAGTTTAAAGACAGAAGACAAAACCAGTGGAATAGAAGAAAATATTTACAAACCATTTTTTTTAGATCCACTTTTTTTTTTCTGTATTTAGGACAGGATCTATAGGGTCTCACCATGTAGATCAGACTCGTAGTACTTCTCCTGTTTTCAGCCTACCAAGTGCTGGGATGACAGGTGTGCACCACCTTGCCCAGTCTACAAACCATTTTTTTTTCTTGTGAAGGGTTAATACCCATAATATTGAAGAAATTCAACTAACTTGATAATAAGAAAACAAATCATTTGAAGAAAAAAAGCAAAGAATGCATGAGCATTTTTCTCAGGAGGACATAAAAATGACCAGCAGGTATAGAAGTGTTCAATATCATTAGTTATTAGAGAAGTGTAAGTCAAAACCACACTACCGTCTTATACCTGTCATAATAGCTATTATCAAAAGGACCAGAGAAAATGCTGATTAGGATCTGGAGAAAAGAGAAACTTTGCATAACATTGATGAAAATGTAAATTGGTGCACATATTGTGGAGGGTTTTCAAAAAATTGAAAATAGGACCACCAAGTGATTCAGCAATCCTGCAGATGACATCATTCACAACGACCAAGATAAGCATTCAAAGCAGGGGTCCATCAAGTAGACAGAAAGGATAAAGAAATGTAATGTTTATATGCAACGTAATATCCAACATTACAAAAGAAGAAATCTTGAAATCCTACCACTTGCAACAAGGAGAATGTATCTGGAAAACATGCTTAGTAAAAGAGCCAGGCAGGGGTACCTGGAAGACATCCTTAGTGATATAAGCCAGAAAAAGAGATAAGTGTTTTGGGTCCTCATATATATGAATAATTTAATAACAACAGTGAACTCAGAAGAGTGGAATAGTAGTGACCAGGGCACAGAGGGATGAGGGTGATGGAGAGATGTCATCAAAGGGTACCAAGTTTCAGATCAGCAGGATAAATAAGTGATGAGAACTGATAAGCAACCTAACTTGGTGTTTTTGTTTTGACAGAACCGGGGATTGAACTCAGGCCCTTGCGCTTGCCAGGGAAGTGCTTATTCCACTAAGCCATCTCCTTGGCCCTTAATTAATTAATTAAATTTTTTTTGACAGAACCAGGGATTGAACTCAGGCCCTTAAGCTTGCCAGAGAAGTGCTTATTCTACTGGGCCATCTCTCCAGCCCTTAAACCTAACGACTACAGTACAAAACACTTCTGTAAACCCAGAATTCAGGAGAGCAGATTTTAAGCATTTGTGGCATGCATGTCAATGATAAACTTGTGCAATAATGAAATTAGCTCGGTGTGATAATCACGCCATGTGTACATACAGCAAAATTTTGAGTGCTATACATACTAGCAAGCTTGATTTATCCTGTATTCACAAAGCTGAGGTAAATGGAACTCAAAAGAAAATAAGTTAACTGTGAATTCTGCTTAAAGCATTGCTTCTTAATCCCTGTGTAGCAAGACTATCTTAATAGAATGATTTGTTCAGAGTCTTGCATCCTTCCTTCCTATCTCCTTCCCTTCCCCTGTTCTTTTTTATTCTTCTCTTTCCCCTCCTTCTAATGAACTTTCATATTCTTTTCTTTTTTCCCCCTTTTTTTTTTTTTTTTTTTTTGGTACGAGGGATCCAACTCATGACCTTGCACTTGCCAGGCAGGTTGCTTGTGCCACTGAGCTATCTCCCCTGCCCAACTTTTATTTTTCTATCACAAAATAAATCATTTTCAGAATAGAAAAGTTCTAGACAAAAATAATTTAAAATTCTGTAATTACAACACCCATCCATAAATGCAATTTGAGTTTTGACCAGTGCTTTGAAGTTTCAGTAATTTAATTCTCCTTTCATTAAAGGCTAAAATCATGCTTAGCTCCTTGCTAGATGGCAAATGCTGGTTTTAGTACTTTTTTAAAAAAATAATTTTATTGAGAAACAATAGAAATGAGACAGTTTCAAAACCAATTAGTAGGACAGTTTCAATAATTAATACATTGCATATTGTTGTCTTCTTAGTGGTTGTACATAGTACAAGATGCAGACATGATGTCCTGTACACAAACACTATTAGTACAAATCTTTCTATTCATTGAATTAAGAGAAAGTAGCTATATATCTATCCTAACTATTTTGAATATACCGATACAAAACAGTCCTTCATTTGTATTCTCCCCTTCTTTTTAGTTTTGTCAGAGATGGGTATTCCATTGCCATTTAAATATTGTAGGTGTGTGAATTCAGCAAAACAATCCAATGTAGTTCACTATTCCATAATAGTAGTGGGTTATCCTTAGGACTTGCAACGTCAGAAGTTGTTCACTTGAGCCTTTTACAGTTCAATATATTAATATGACTTTACTTTTTATACTTTGTTTTCATACTTTTCTGCTGGATTGTTAAGACCAAGATAAAGCAAGACCTACATAACAAAAAATGTAACTTTTGTATCTGATAAGGTCAGACAAATACTGTCAGGATTTATCCTGAAACCCTGACTGTACTTTATAGATCCTTTATCAGTGTCAGCCATGTGCATGAGTCATGGCCATTGCTTGGCCAATTTGCTCCCTGTGAAAGCCTGAGAGAATGTTTTCTTTCCATGTGTCTCTCCTTAGGCACACTCTACA
>NW_004524591.1:9112950-9114578 GCF_000260255.1 Octodon degus
TTTAACATAACAATACTTGATGGAAAATAGCTCTTCCTTGTTATGTCTAAGATGTTTGATATTCAGAAAGATAATGAGGTTAAGCTCAACTGCCTATGTTGTAGGGTAATAATAAGCTTCTCTTCTGGAGGGTTAATAAGTTAAGATTGCAGAGCAAAACTTAGGAAGAAAGAAGGGCTGCAAGGACAGCGAACAGTTGAGTTTTAGTTTTTTAATACTCTTTTTCACAGATTGATCTGAACTGTGTATGCTTATGACTGAGTCAATAATTAAATAATTTTTCTGTCACATAGATACCTTTCAGGTCGCAACTATAGAGGTGCTAGTTTGTATAGATTGTGAACATTTAATGGTATATTGAATATTGCTTAGTTCCCAAAATAACGAGCAACAAAAATTGCTACTTCATAACTGATAATTGTCCTAAAATGATTATTTTGAAGAAAACCATCAGAATGAGAAAAAGAAAATCAGTAAAGGTAGAGATTGACATACAATATACTAAAGGCGGTGAGGGGCAATACTAAAGGTAAGGCACTGCATTAATTTCTTCTCTTAAGTGATTAGCTGTACTCTTTCTTGCAAATACTTGCTGTCCATACAAGTATTTGTCTGTTGTGCAGTGGTGCAGGTTAAATTCCAGTCCGGATATCATGTGAACACAATGAAAACAATTCTGGAAAGAAGATGGTAGAAGTGGCTTCAATAAATTCTAAAATGTCCTTGAGTCCCCTCAGAAAATAGCATAATTAGGATAGAGATGTAAGTCAAAGGCAAGATCCAAAGTCAATACAACGTCCTGCATTATGAGCATCCACACCAGAGGAGATACAGCGAGGTGACTGCGTCTGTGAGTCCTGGTAAGCGAAGGACCACTCAGTGCCCCTGAAGACCCGAAGCACCAATCCCGGCACCAGCTAAAACTAGGAGGAGATTCAGGAGCTGACACTACTGAAGGATTCTGGGCTTTAGAAACTACTGAAATTAGTAAATTAAGGTAATCAAATAAAGACAGTGAAGGCAAAGGAAAGATAAGATCCAAATAACTATAGGGGAAGAGGCTGGCAAGGGAGTCAGTCATGAAATGTGAAAGATTATTTAATTACTTTGCAAAACAATGGGAAAAAAATCCCTTGAGATCCATTAATCCAGAAGTTATCCTCCCCTGCCTTGGTCCTAAAACTAGAACAAAATGCATTTAAATTAATAATCAAAACTTTAAAATCTTTTAAGGGCTGGCAAGATAGCTCAGTGGACTAAGCACCTGCTTTGGCAAGTACAGGTACCAGGGTTCGATTCCTGGTCCTGCACGCCACACTTTTCCTGCTCCCAGGGTACACTGAGCCAGCCAAAGAGACTGGATGTGGTGGCACACCCTTGTAATCCCAGTGCTGGGGAGGCTGAAAGCAGGAGGATCACCATGAGTCCGATCTACATAGTGAGGCCCTGTGCCAAATATGCAAATGAAAAAAAGAAGAAAAAAGGGGAAAAAAATAAAAGCTTTTAGTTGAATTCTGAACAAATTTTTATAATTAAAAAATAGAATAAGGAACTGAGTGCTAATCACAAAAGATGGAAATCAATAAAAGAATACAGCCAATTAAAATGAGACAAAAGATATAAGCAAC
>NW_004524591.1:9115473-9130020 GCF_000260255.1 Octodon degus
AGAAGAAGAAGAAGAAGAAGAAGAAGAAGAAGAAGAAGAATTACACAGAAAATTATAAAATTTAAAAATACACAATAACAGTAAAGTCCCTTAATACATAGAATAATAGTAACCAAAGAAGGAAATCAAACCAATGGAACACATTATGAAAACAAATTCAAATTTACTTACATTCAAATGAATTTGTTGTTGTATTTGTCATAATAAAATGTGTAACTGAGAATATTAAACTTGAATGGTCAAAAGCAGGGACAACTTTGCTAAAACAATTCTACATTAAATAAATCAGAAGACATATCTATTGGTCTACCACAATTACTTGTTTAAAAAAAGATTATCATCAGGTGGCAACAATGTTTTATATCTCATACAAGAATAGAAAGTTATGAATCACAGAAATATTTATCCAGCCAAACCACCCCTCAAATACAAAGCTATAAACAAAATTTCATGAATATGTAAGAATTTAGAAATTATTACTCCCATACGTCTTTCCTGGAAATCTTAAGAATGAATGTTATACAACAAAAAATTTTGGAGAAACATCAAAATAAAGGTAATTGTGAGCATTATACATGGATCAACTTATAAATCAATGGCGTAAGATAGTTATGAAGACATTCTGTTATATTACCCAGCTGATGTCTCCTTTAATAAAATAGCTCCAATAAAACTATCAAAAATAAAAGATGGCTAGGACTATAAGAAAAATGTAAGTAATATAACAAAGACCTTTCAGATCTTTCATATGTGTTGCTGGTAGTAAAAGAATATTAGCAGAAGGTGTGAAGGAGAATGAGTAGAAGGGGTAAAAGAAATTATTAATGCCTACATTGTTAAGAGACTGAAATAAACTGATGACAATCTAAAGGGGATATTACATAATAATAAAAAGAGGAAGAAGGACAAGCAAAGGAGAAAGAGGGGAAGGGGGATAACACTCTGCAAAGAGATCATAAACAAAAACAAAAATAATAGACTAAGTAGAGAAAGTTGTATATACAGTGTATACTTGTTCAAACACAATATACAGCATAGACGCCTAATATATTATTCATTAAATGGCAATGAAACCAACATATTAAAAGAATCTTAGAGTATCTAAATACCAGCACTTAATATTGTTTATATGAGAGTCACATACAAAACAAAGAGGTTCTAAAAATCTAAAGAAAAAAGTAATAAACATAATAAAATTAAACTGTGGGCTGGGGTGATAGCTCGACAGTCCAAGTGCCTGCCTGGCAAGCGGAAGGACCTGGGTTCCATGCCATGCTGGCCTTGGAACTCCGAGCATGCTCTACTGGCCACTGAAACCAGGTGTGGTGGTGCACACCTGTAATCCTAGAATGGGAAGGCTGAGACAGGAAGATTAATACAAGTCTGAGCTGTGTAGTGAGATCCTGCACAAAAAAAAAGAAAAGAATATAATAATAATGCAATTGTGGGTGATATGAGAGTGGTGCTTATGAAACTGATACTTGATTGTGTAAAATGCAGTCTAACAAGACAAGCATATTGACCCATACATTTAAATTGTTTTCTTTTTGATCTGAATTTTATGATGTCACAGTATTTCTATATTTTATGTTGCAATATGATAATTCAATATGTGAATACAATGTGTCCTGATCAAATAAGCCAACAAATGTCTCCATCTCTTCAACTACTGATCATTTTATACACTGGGAATTTGATATTCTTCTAGTTATTTTAAAATATAGGTTGCATTGCCCAATAGCTATTCCATTGAGCTAAAGAAGAACTACACGTCATTCATCTTCTCTGTCTGGCGCCCCTCACTGAACCTGCTTCCATTCCACTCTCCACTATATACTCTCTAATGACTCTTACTCTACTCTGCCGTACAATATTAACTTCTTAATTTCTACAAATAAATTCAGATAGATGGTATTTGTATTTCTGTGTCTGGCTTATTTCACATGACATAGTGACCTCCAACTTCACCTATGTTTCTACAAATAATGGGATTTCTTCTTTCTATGGCTGAAGAGATTGTGAAACATATCACATCCTCAGTATCCATTTATCTGCTCGAGTCTATCATTCAGCCTTATGTGAATAAGGCTGAAATAAACATGAGTATGACCATCTTTTTGGTGTAATGATTTCATCTTCTGTTGAAAATACCAAATTAATTCTGTAGCAAATCATTGTAAACTCTGGCTTGAAATAAGACATACTTATTATCTTACACATCTGGAGGTCAGAATCCAAAAGAGTTTCACTGGTTTGAAAACAAGGTGTTGGTAAGTCTGAATTCCTCCCACAGGCTCCCAAATGAAGTCCTTGGCTGCTACATCCATTGGTTTATGGTCTCTGCTTTCACCTATGAAATTAGCTTCAGAGTTGCCTTTACCCTGCCAAACAGCCTCTTAGCAATCTACCCATATATATGCATTTTCTAAAATTCTGCTGTCACTAAATATCTAGCAAAAAGCCTGGTGTTTAAAAATACAGCATGCACTGTCATGGCGCCTTTATGGTATAATTGTTCTACCTTGGGTCTTCACAGACTAGATTATGGCATAGAAAATTTGAGAAATTGGTGACATAATCACTTATGCAATCTGTATGCCAGTGTTTATTTTTATTAAAAGTCATGTTTTGAATTTTCTAAGGAAATAGCTAGCTAAATTTTCTTGTCTTGTTCAATGTGAGGGTTGTGAATATTTTTATTTATATTTAAGTTTTTATAGTTGTAATGGAATAAAATTATAACAACCAATGTAAGCATAATTGAAAAATAAAATTATTATTATAAATATTAATATTCTCTCTTGTTGACTCCTTTTGTTTGATTTGACTAAGGGAAACTTCTCTACTCTCCTTCCTTAGAGTAATTCATCACTTTCATTTTATATAATTTAATTATTGTGTTCTATATCTCAGAATAAAATAGTAATCTTTTTTTAAAAGATGATCTTCAAAGCATTCAATTTTTTCTGAAGCCTGAACATGTCAGATGCATACGCCTTGCATTGTGATAAGTGAAATATTCATCTTTTAAAATACACCAGCAAGTAATTCTATTCAAAGTGTCTTCATTTCTGACCTCCACATGAACATAAAATCCTTCCACAAATTCAGCAACTTGCTAATTATATTACGTGATATTTTAGAACTGAACTCCACTGATTAAACATATTTTAAACAAAGGCAAACGCTGGCTAATTGACTTCATATTTATCCAAGTATTTGTGAAGTCAGTGCAGAGAAGTGGCAATATGGTTTTCCTTTCATGTTTAGTCTCAGCTTCTTTTTCTTCCATCTGTTTCTTATGTGTTGAAGTTTTTCAAGGTTCTGTTCCTGCAAATTATATATATTTTGAAAGTTTTAGAAGACTTAAATGCTGTGACTCTCAGTTCTCTACCCCACTGTCTGATGGACCTAATTAACATCTTGTTCAATAGTTTTTCTCAGCACTCTTGCTACCTTCTTAGTGAACATTTCCACAAATACCCGGGTCAAAGGGAATAGCCCTGCACTTAGCAGCTCCTTAAACATACTGTCTTGACATTCCTACCCCAGTTGGTTACTCTCTGCCATCTAAGCTTTCTGGAGTCACCTTTAATGTCTTCGTATTACCCACTATCATAGCTGATTTTAGGTTCTACTCCTTTTCCCCATATCCTCCAGTTTTCCTTCCTCATCTTCTATGTCCTATTGTTAGCCTTTAGATCAAACCCTGTGTCCCTTTCCCTGGCCATTGTAATAATCTCCTAATTCAGGGTGACTCAAGTGGCCAGTGAAGTGACTACAGAAATCAAGGATAAACATTTAGATGCTATCATCGCATTTTGACATTGGAACCTTCCAGCATGTGATGACTGGACTTATCTCATTCAATAGGTTGTCAACTATTTAGGGCTTGATTAAACTTTTCTGGTCAATGGCAGGGAGCCAAACTGAGTATTAGTGCTAAGTAGCATGACAACCAATCAAGAACTCAAAAAAAAAAATGAGTAAACAACTTTCCCAACCAAAATGGTTAATAACTGATTTCGTGGTTCTCCAAGCAGTCCCCTTCTTAATATCCAAATTTACCAGTCAATATGTGAGGATAAAAATAGATAATATATCAATCATTGTCAATCAGCTATTCATATTTTGAGAATCTATAATGTATGTATCATTGTATGTTACCTTGATTCTGTATTTGTTTTTTTTTTCTTGCTTTTGTTTTTACTCTTCAAAATAAAAGAAATTATAATAAAAACATTAAAAATATAGAATATGGTCCTATTAAGATCTTTCTCTACTTTTTCCTTTTTATAGTCAGTCTTTATGATCTTGATAATACACTCTAAGCAACAAAAATGCCAAATGTCTTGTGTGTCACGGCAGGCCACCTGCCATGCATGCCATTAAATCTTTGTTAGTTCATGTTTCCCCCAACATGAAACTTGCCCTGAATACCCAGATGGATGTTGCTGCGTCTCTTCTCTCTTCCTGCCGTTCTCAATAGTCATGCCTAGTGTTCCATATGCTCCATGGTAACATCACTTATGAGTCTGCCCCTCTCAGGAAAAGGTGAACTCTTTTAGATGGGGATGATGTCTTGATCATTGTTAAACTCCTCTATATCAGAGCAAACAGTTCACACAAGTTTTTGAAAAAACTGAATTGCATACAATAAATAAAATTAAGCATGCTGGGTTTGAGAGTACCCTGTATTCTAGGTGTAAAATGGTTCCTTGAGTAGGCTTGAAATTACATATATTTTTTCCATGTAGAAGTATATATTCAAGTCTAAAGACAAAAGAATAGACTTAGTGATTTCTACTGTGTCAAAAGAACTTGAGGCTCTATACTTTGAGGAATCCATATGTACATTTAAGTTATAAAACCATTTCATTTCACACTTTTTTTTTTAGACTTCTCCTAATCCCTTGGACCTGCAGAATGATTTAACAAGTGGAGACATCTTCAATTATTGTTGTAGACCCTTTCAATCATGTTAACTATGCTTTTCAGTATCATTGTTTTCTCCCAAAGAGTTCATCTTATACATACATTCCATTCAAGGTAATGAAGAATTATTAGTGGAATTTCTTTCTAAATGAACATTCCAGATATTTGAATAAGTTTGAAAAATATTAGAAGTTTTATAATCCTTTTTGTTTTATGAGCCACCTAGGTACGAAACCAATAATAGGTTTTTAATAGAAATTCTAGCAATTTGAGGAATAGTGAAATACATACATATAAGAGGATTCTACACAGATATAAAACACTGCAAAATTAAACTTATAAATAACTTTCGTAATTAAAATTATAAATACACTGGAACGGATGCGGCAGACCACCTCTCCTCCCCACATCTCCTTCTACCACCCGCACTCAAAGACACTCTTCACCTTCCTTTGCTACCAGTGACCACCCAGACACAGTGGTGGTTACCTAAGGGTAATTCAGTAACATCTCACACTCAAGTACTCTGGGTCATGTATAGTGTGAGATCATTATTCGTTACCCACATACATTAAATTTTTAAAGCACTCTTTGGGTTTGATCCAAGAATGATCTCATCCACACTTAGCACTCCAGCCGTGGAACCAAGGGGCAGGAGGGTGAAATCCCACACAGAAACCTGAATCTGGAGCGAGACTGCTCTGAGACACAGGGGAGGAAAGGGCTTCAAAGCATCTCGGTGGTTGTAATTAGTCCCCAGGTCTGAACACATGGGGAGTCTTCAAGTGTCCTGGAGGCCCAGCCAGTGGCAAGTACATGTATCTTCCCCAAGTACTTTGGGCCTGTGATTGTTAACAAAAGTAGGATATGGGAGGGGGAGGCATAAAAAGCGGAAGGAATAGAAGACATCCCTGGAAGAGAACACCTCCAGCTGCTTGGGAGCAAAAAGAAACAGAAGAACACTGAGCAGACCCAGTCACCAGAACTGGGCTGCTGTGTTTGCCAAGAAGGACAGTTGAAAGTCTCTCAATCCTCTTGAGAATTAAAAGGTTACTACAAAATTAATCCACCACAGAGACGTATTTAGCTGTAGAAATACAATCAGTAGGAAAAAAAAATCAATGTTCTGGAGTGTTTTATATCTGTTTTATATCTATATTATGCGCATCCTCTAAGCGCATAATAAACATGCTGGTCTTTAAAGAAATGTTTGCCCTCTTTAAAGGCGATAGAACTTTTACTGAAACATCCCAAGGCAGTGGAAAAAAATGCCATATACTAGAAAGAGTTTTGAACTATGATTTAAGTTACTATGACTGATACTCTTTTAATTCTTTTAAGATGCTCAAGAATGTACTTACATTTTTATGGCCTTGACAGATATTTATTAACTGATGGTGACTGTTGGAGAACTGGGCATAAAATGAGGAATAAGATGGCCCGGTGCTGGTATCTTTTATAGCCCCCTTAGGAGCAAAAAACAATTATAATACCTGTCGTAAGTGTTATGATAGTGAGATAATGTGTATTTTGAAAGGCATAGTAGGAACTTTGGTTTCAGTTTAAAGGCTATAAGGAAAATTAAGGCAAGAAACAGTTTCACTAAAATACAAAGCACAAAAAAATCACTAAATGAAAAAATGAGAGCAATTATTTTAGTGTTGAAGAATAACTGGCTAACGTCATTTTTGTAACTCTCTTCTTCTGAAGGGAGGCAAAATAGAGGGAGAGAAAAGGAAGAGAGAGACAAGGATATAGAGAAGAGGGTACGAATGGACATGCAAATATATATGGGAATATGAAAATGAGAATTACTGTGGCTAGAGTACAGAAAATAAATTCAGATGCAGTGTGGGGCAAATTGGAAGAAGAGGGTAAAGAGGGGAACAGAACAGGAAAACTCTCACGAGGATAGTGGCCATATAAATCATTGTGCAGGTTGGGATGCTTTTGAGAATGAGAGGAGGTAGTAGTAAAAATTATGCCCAGACATGGGCATAAGTGGAGACATATGGCAATTCAATTTAAAAGGTACAGAAAGGCTGTTAAACAGAAGAATGCTATGCTGACATTTACCATTTTAAAAAATTTTTACTCTAATGGAGAATGGTTGGGGGAAAATAAAGGTAGGCATAAGGAGGCCTGATTAAAAGTCATAAGGTTAGCTGGAAACACCCATAGGATTAGTCAGAATTGATAGAGTGGAAGAACTATCTTAGAAAAAAGGTAAAGCCAGGCTCATTCTTCAGTTATGACTTGGGCCACTGATGGGATCTCAGTGAGCTTTATGAAAATTAGGGACATTGGTGAAGAATTCTGATCAGAGCAGGTGGGGATAGAAGGTGTTTGAATTGTATAATATTGAAAGTAAAGGGTCTGAGAAATCTTTAGGAAAGATTGTGTAGGAAATTATGTGTGTCAGAAAGAGAAAAGTAAAAGTGACAGACACAAGAAGGAAGTTATATTTTTAAGGAGACCTTAATAAAGATAAAAAGAACTTGGAGAGGACTTGATATTTTCAAATGTGATGATCAAAATGGTAATCCCTACCTTAGAGATTTTATGTGCTTAGGAAGCCCCCAAGATGGGCCCATAGGAAGTAACTAATGCATAGGGACAAAAATCTCACGAGTGAGGTTAACATCCCTTTAGAGAGACCACAGAGAGCTAGTGGCACCCTCAACCAACCAAGCAGGTAGGAGTCAGTTGGCTCTCACACGATAGGAACTCTGTCTTAATCCTTGCCATTCCAGTTCTCAGAACTGTGAGAAGTAAATTTCTATTATTTGTAAGCCACCCAGGCTATGATAAAGCAAGGCGGACAAAGGAGGCTGAGAAGGAGGTAGGAGAGTGAGACGGCATAGGATTAGAAGAGCACAACAAATTCAGTCATAGATTACTTAAGTTGCTATTTTTCCTTGTTTTTCTTTTTCTCGCTGCACAAAGTACTTGCTTTATTTTACCTTTTGCATTTCCTTGTTAGAAATGTGATTGTAATTCTTTTAATGATAAGAGCTTTGCATGAAAATTATGTAATTTCCAATTATGTGATCATTAAGCGAAAAAAAAAATTCAAGCCCATTTTAGAAGCAAAGATAATCATTTTTTGGCCTACCCTGTTCTTTTTTTTTTGGTGCTTGTATTCTTTTGTTTAACATAGAATTATAAACTATATGTTTATAGATAAATATTTACTGTGCATACATAATAAATTTTCCCCAGAACAGAATGCAACTCTTCTGATGGGACAAAGACAATTATGTCAGAAGTGGTTCAAATTCTCAAAATTAGTTCATTTCCCTTTGGAAGCTGAGAAATCTGAATAAATACTAGCCCCAGTTCATAATATTAGGCTGAGTATAAGCAACTGAATAAATTCTACATGTTGTTCTTTTAAAAATGGAAAGTTTCTGCTTTCTAATAGTATTAAGAAAATATTTATTTTCCTTCACATTACCTCTGATCTTCCATTTGTGTGAGAATCAATGGCAAATCTCTTTCTACTGTGCCTCCCCAGTTCTTGGGTTTTGCAATGGATTGAGTCATCAGACCACATAGAAAACTCTGGAAAGAAAAAGCACTATGTTGGTACATTTTCCAAAACTTTATAAATCAGAGGATGCCTTTATAATACAGTAAAATGATTGGATCATAATTCTCCCTTCTGTCAAATATTTGAAGATTTTTTTTTCATTGCAGTATGGAATGTTTATTGTCACAAAAAGGGGAAATATGAGCCTGATTAGATTTTACTTCTTTGAAAGTAAGCTCTTTTCTTCCTTCTGGATGCTGGAAGAATACTTTAATCTTGAAATTTAACAATTTTCTGGGAGTGTTTTATGTGTGTGTGTGTGTGTGTGTGTGCGTGTGTGTGAGTGTGTGTGTGTGTGTGTGTGTGTGTGTGGTTTGTTATTGAATTTGAACCTTTGGTTTTGCTTGAACTTTCAGGTCTCCCAAATCAGCTCTTTCTGTAATCTGGACAATTTTTCTTTTTACTCACACAGTAAAATATACTTTAAAATTTTTCAGTTTCAAAAACATCTACATGTTGTAACCTGGAATGGTTCATGATTCACCTTCACTATTTCATCTTGTGTTACTTTATGTTTCTTTGTGAAATTTGTTCCTGTTTTTGTGGGCATTTAAGAGTTTTCCATTATGGACATTATTCTGTATATTCTGTCTTTATCTGTATTTTCTAATTAGATTTAATTTTCTCTCCACCTCTCCTTGCATCTCTAGTGTGAAGACAAGAAGATAGTGTAGAGTTCATGCCTAAGAGCCTCTACTTTTTTTTTTTAGAAAGTAAAAGAGAAAATATGTTCTAAGGGAAGTAAGGCAAGTATAAGTATCACTGTGCCCTGAATATTTTTAACTTCTCAGTTTTTAATTTAAAGGTAAGCATAAAATGACTTCCTAAATATGCAGGTAATTTCCAATAGCATTCCATGTATTTGAGAATGATTAGTATTAATCTGAACTTTCAAATTTATCCTTAGAAAGCGTTTAAAATACAATTATAACCACTATGCGTGTGGATCTGAAAGTGTGGAATCAGCATTTATACTAAAATTAGACAGATTATAAAAGACGCATTATAAAACTACAAAGGTATTAATATATGCATTGTGGAAATAAATTACTAGCATATTCATAGAGAATAAAGTAATATTAACTTTGATGCCTTTTAGGTATACTTAAAGTTTACCAGCAAATATAAAAAGAAATTTGTCTTTATCATCTTTCCTTATTTTATATTTACTCAAGAAAATACTGATGAGCTTAGACCCTTACAAGCCCTTGGAGTTCAAAAAGCTGGAGTAGTATGAAGAAGCAGGAAAGAATACCCCAGATGAATACTGTGGATAAGGTGAAAAAGCACTGTAGATTTGTCTATTGTTGGTCGTTCTGGAGTATGCTCAGCATACCAGGTAACAACTAGATGTGAAGAAGTTAGTAGATTTCCCTAGCAAATCACCCAAACAAGTACCACAACCTTTATAAAGCAGAAGAACCCTTGCATTTGTCTGGCAGTTCGCTGCATATATACCTCCTGTATCACTCTGCTTGAGCTGTTCTAGCAAAATCCACTACAGATTTGTGGTTTAAACAACAGAAATCTACTTTCTAACCAGTTTAGAGCCTCAAGGCCTGTGATCAAAGTACTAGCCATGTTGGTTTCTTGGGAGAGTTGTTTTCTTGGTTGCAGACCTCCGACCACTCAGTTTGCCGCATGGATAGGCAACAGGTGCATGTGAGCTCTCGGCTGCCTCTTACGAGGTCGCTGATCTTGTCTGATCAAGGCCCTCCCTGTAATGATCTCATTTTACCTTAATGACTTCCTTAGAAGCACCAAATCCAGCTGCAGACCCACTGGGGCTAGGATGCAGGATAGCAGTCCTGCTGCAGACACAAATCCAGGAAGGATTATGAGAGAAAGGTTTTCACTTTATTTTAGAAGAGCCACTGCTTTGGAGCTACTTAAATAGATTTTAAATATTTTAGCTTCATAAATGAAAGAAAGCAGGTTTAGCTACATTTCAGTACTTGGGACTTTTTGGAAGTGTGCTGACTGTCAGCTTGACCATGTCCTCTCCCTATGACAACCACCGTGATGACTGAGGTATGGGTGGAAAATGAGGACCACTCAGTGTACAAGATTCGTTCAAATTACTCAAAGAAAAAGATTGTCCTCTGGAAGGCTAAGAAAACCAGGTTCACATAGGCTGCAGTTCTTTCTCCAAAAGTACCAGTGGCTTTTATAGGTAATATAATAAGGGAATTCTGTTTGAAGAATTCTCCTTTTTGAATAAGTACCCAGCCTGGTTGGTTCCTTAGATTATCCCACAACCTATTTTACATGTTTAACGTATTTAATTTTGTATTTTCTTATGATGTACTTCCTTCCTAAATGAGTTGCAAAGAATCACACTTATATGGAAGGAAATGAATATTTTTGTTTCAAATTTCACCTTAAACAAATTTGTGGGAATAGCTTTTAACCCAAGAGCTTGAGAAGACATTTTATAACTGATATTTTCTGACATTATTTTTAATTATCATAGTATTTTACTTTTCACCTAGGCCCACTTAATTGCATGGAATTCTTGTTTGTTAATCTTTCCACTTAAATTTCTGACAATGTTATTTGTGTTGTTCTTTTTAAGGTAAATGATTTTCTGGACTGTTTCATGTTTTCTTTTGTCTAATGTAAGACAAAACATTTTTCTGAAATAGTGTTAAAAAGCAAAGTATCTCATAACCTTTTCAATGTTTGTGCAACAGCTCACTACTGTAACATTTGTTCAAGATATTAAAATGACTTACAGAGCGATGTTTATTGCACTGGAATAAAAATTCCTTGGCTGTTGTTTTTTTAGAAACGCTTTGTTTTGTCACAGTGTGTACTTAGATTCGATTCCTGATACGATTTCCATTCCTCCTGCCCAGGCCTCCTAGATATACCATCCACGCTCTGCTCAATGCTTGTGTCATAGACATCAAACAATGCAGGGATCGCTGGAGTATATTATTTCTAAAAACAGTTCTGGTACTTTCTTGGCTCTTTTGTAACTGTTATTATTGGAATTTTTACAATTTTATGGAATTCAATGGGACCCTACAATTTCCTTGAGTGTAGGATTTCTTCTTTCCTGTGTTTTTATGCCACAAAGCTGAATTTCAAAGAGAAACACGAGAAACACTTCTTTTTGCAAGGAATAAAAGAGCCTCAGCAAATTCCTAATCTAATTAACATCTTTAACAACTTAGACAATAAATTGACTGCAACTGCTCTTGAAGCTGTGCAGCACCTTGCTAAGCGCCTTGCCGAGACAGCTATAAATCAAAGGGGAAATGCTAGGTCCTTGCATATGTTTGTTGCTTGTTCCAATGTGAAGGGCTGATGGCTTTACCAACTGCTCATTTAGGCAGGATTTCTTTTCTTTAGACTTATTGAACATTTCAAGTTTTACAAAGAAGCCCTCTGAATGCACAGGATTATGTTCTGCCTCCAGTACTTTGAGCCAGATTCTAATAACCTGGTTACTTTGTTCATTATGAATTACGCTTATTTTTCATAGAGAATAATGAACAAATTGAAATTTATGAAGAAGATTATATGCCATGCTGTTATACGTGACTAGAATTTTTTGTCATGTTGCTGAAGTTGTTCGATTCCTTTCTGATCATGAATTTGGTGTCATATTTTTTGGGATTTTGACACATTCTGCAGTGATGACAATGGCCTTTCTTCAACACACCAGATGATCATTTAGGTTTTATTTCTTGATTTCCAACTGAACCTTATACACAAGCAAAGGTGGCTGCTGGTCAGCAGTTGGATTTGTCCACTTGACATTCTCATCCTCTAGATCTGGTGGTATATTTTTCCATGACCTGAATTCTTGTCATGATTCTGATTGCAGAATTTGTCCCGGAATGCTGGTTACAACCAGAAAGAAGTAAGGTCATTGACTGAGGCACCCTGTATCTTTTACAGCTGTATATAATTACTGTGGAGTTGGCTGAGATTTTTTCCCAAGTCCTCTTTCTTGATAGAATATCTACACAGTCCGCAACATATAAATAACCATGATCCTGAGATTTGAAACAATGTCTTTTCTTTTATTATATTTTTAGCTGATATATTTTATGAAACACAAAGGAAGAAATTCCTGAAGGTTAGCTCTTGAATTGTATAACCAAATAGAAGACTATTTATTTTAAAGTCTAATGCAAAAGTTTTGTTTTAATATTTTTTATGAATACGTTTGCCATAATTATGGTTACAGGTAGTGTGGCATAGGTGCAGCTTAACCTTCTTTTTTCACTTCCTAGACTTCCCTTCCTGCTCCTTACTACTCTTGTCCCCTTTCCATTTGTAAAGCCTCTATTCTCATTGTTCTTTTATTCAATATTTTTCAATTATTTTCTGCTTTAAGATCCCCTTTCCCAATTGGCCAAAATAGCTCAGCCGGGAGAGCATTAGAGTGAGGATCACCTTTCCCTTTCCTCCTTTCCCCATTCCTGTCTCTTGTTCCCTATCTATCTGAAAAAGATAGCCCTAAAGCTACCTGTCTATCTTTTGCTTTACTCTAATATATATATGTATATGTATGCATATATTATATAATATCTAGCTATTTCATAGGCATATAATAGTGTTTATAGAGTATATGAGTTACTATGTGTTATATTATGTATAATTATATATGATATATATTTCATATACAAACATTTTAATTATTGTCCTATAATATTAAACTATCTAGCAATTTAGTTGAAATAAAATAGTATGACATTTTCATTGAATCATAAAGGAAGGAGCTTCTGGTCTTTTCATAAAAGAGGAAATAATTTTAAAAATTAAGAAACATTTACTATCTTATGAGTAAGGAAATATAAATAATATCATTGAAATATGGATAATGACATCCTTGAACAATAGCTTTACATAAAATTAATTGTAAAAATATATAAGCAATAATAAATGATTCCAATAAATTTCAATCCTTCATATGCTGTTTATGGTATTAAAAAGGACCATAATTTGTGAGGAACTAATTTCACAGTATATTAATACAACCAGTGCCATAATCCAATTATCTTATATCTGATTATCTATGAAAGAAACTTTAATAGAGCCCTTTTTATTACTGATAAAATATTGAAAATATGTCTGATGTTAACCTACAATTAAATAATCGACCATATACATAGTATTAAAGCACTAATTTGGATATAGGTTGATAAGTATATAAAGGCTGTATTACAATATGGAAGAAAATCTATAAGCTAATGTTAAGCCAAGAAAGTTTTGTGCATACTCTAAGTGTAGATATTTAAGAATACATATAGGAAAATGAAGGAATGGTACTCAAAATAACAGCTGATATTTTGGAGTATGAAAATTTTATTTCTTATCAAACTATTTTGTGGTGGGATGACCCTGTTAACACTATTTCATGATGCTTGTGTCAAAATACAGGCAGGATCTGGATGTGGTGGCACATGCCTATAGTTCCAGCATTTGGGAGCCTGAGGCAGGAGGATCATTCTGAGGTCAAGGCCAGCCTGGGCTACATAGTGAGCTCAAGGTCAGCCTGAACTGCATATGGTGACCCTGTCTCAAAAAATACAACAAACCCCCCCCACACCAAAACAACTGTAAGTTCTACAACTTTTAAAAGTTTAGTATTTGAAGATTTTATTTATTTATTTTAGTTTTGAAGCTCCTCACAGTTTAAAGGCAATTAGGCAGATGGATTGTGTGTTAAGTGTTTTGCTAGAATTTTCAGCAGTACCGTGGATTGCCTGGCAAGCACTTATTCTACTGACCTATCTCCCCGGCCCCCAGTATTTGTAGATTATAATAAACTAATCCTTGATAAAAATAACTTCAGTAGAATGTCTTTATTTCTAAACTTTCATGAAAATATATAGAAAGAAAAAATAGTGAAGATAAATGAGGCCAGGACTACCTGTTTCTTTTGGGAAGGTTGATGTGCTATTGGAATTGTTAGTGACCACAGACTCCTTGATTTTATGGGTGTCTGCATATTTGATATAGAAGCTAGAAAATATTTTATAAACACATGCACACAAAAAATC
>NW_004524591.1:9130620-9131712 GCF_000260255.1 Octodon degus
CCCCAGCTGCATAGCACTATTAGTTTGGAAGGACATTTTGGAGAATTTAGCTTCTCCTGGGGTTAATAAAAGATTAACCTAGACTTTCATTACAGGATCAGTATTGGTTTAATATTTGCTCCAGGTATTCTCATGTAATTTCATAAAAAGAACAGGCTGAATCCAAGATTGCAGTGCAATTTTATTCTTCTTGAGTGATCTCTAATATTTTACTATCTTATATTTTCTCTATTTGTTAATGGAAAATCTTGGAATTCTATTTTACATCACATGTTCAAAGGTATGAAGGAATATCTGACCAATATGAAGAAACAGTTCTTAAAAGTGTAAAGCACTTCATTTCTATATCAAATAAAATAGATCAAATGGAATGATCTATCTCAAAGAGACCTCCTCTTCACTGCTTCCTGCAAACCATATGCTTTCATGAAAGTGCTTTTGTTTACATAGAGGATCTGGCCTCTAAAATCAGAACAACTCAGTTTCACAATGTTGATGAACACCCATGGTGAGTTTGCAGTTTCACAGGTAAGCTAGTAGGATCCCACAGGAAATGGAGAAGTGAAGTGATCAGCCTCACCCTGGGCTTGACCACTGTCCAGCAAAAATGAGCAATGAACATAACATTTCACATTGGAAACACCCAAAGGAATGACATCGAAATTAGAACCCATACACTCATTCATAAGCAATGGATTTAGTATATTTTTTTTGTTTAATTTTAAAGAAAAAAAACCTTTGAATTTACTCTGGTCTTTTATGAAAGTCATTTTTGTTGTGTGCTTCAGTAGAATTTGGGCCTATATGTGTTTGTGGTTTTAACAATTAGTTATTTATCTGGTCATTTGGATATAATCTAATGCTATGATGCTGGTGACTCCCTGTCCCTCACTGTTATGCTCACTGGGAGCCATACAAAATTAAGGAATCTATTATGGTTCATATTACAACAAGAGCAGTAATTGTGTTGTAAAAATATATTTCTCCACAATTTCTTTTTTCTCATAATTTTATTGATAAACAAATAGCAATGAGACAGTTTCAAATCGAATTGGTAGGACAGTTTCAATAATTAACACAAAGCACTTGCCT
>NW_004524591.1:9136108-9141640 GCF_000260255.1 Octodon degus
AGCCCTCCTTTTTCTCTAATTTTGGTCTGCAAACTTAGGTTGTTAACCATCCAAAAGACAAGCTTATTATTATTATTACCGTACAACCTAGGCTGTTAAGCTTACCTTCACTATCTGTCTGCATATCAAACATCTTAGGCATAATATGTAACAGGTATTTTTCATCAAGTATTGATATGTTGAACTTTAAGTCACTATAGAATATGATAAAAAAATTTAAAACTTAGAATATGTTTTAAAAATTGGCATAAAGAATTATATACTTCTTATGTTTACACATAAGTCCAAAAATCTCACCATATATAACCTTGAAACAGGACAGTCCCATAGTATTCCTTTTCCTGCCTCTTGCTTTCATTCACCACCCCATTCTTCTTGAACAACCATCTACCCGAGAGACATCATAGCAGCAACTGGCATGTCATGACAAGCAGCCCATATTCAGAAGACCAGAATGACTGTCACTTCAAGCATGAAACTACTATTACAAATTACCATCTGCAGTGCAGTAGCTTAGTTCACAAGTATCAGTATATATAGTTAGTCAGGGTGAGAATCTTTCCAATTAACTTCTAGATTAAAAAATCTTCTGAAGAATCTCAGGATCATTGCCTTGCCCATCTTCTACATATAACTGTATGGCTTGACATTGCCATGTTTCCTAGCTCTTCTCCTTTCCCTCTCTTGATTAGTTAGTCCCTGAGATCCTGCTTTCCTTTTACTTGTATTATACCTTTCTATTTGTATTTCTTCCTTTGAGTTCTTATACTAGGGAGACTATACGATATTTACACATATGTGTCTGGTTTATTTCACTTATGAGTATATGTTCAAGTGACATCCACTTCAATATAAAGGCTTCAAGTTTATCATTCTTAATAGCTGAATAATACTCCATTGTGTAAAAATACCACATCTTTTTCAACCATTCCTCAGGTAATGGGCATCTTGGTTATTTCCAAGATTTTGCTATCACAAATTGTGCTGCTATAATACAATTTCTTATATATACAGTGTTTTAAAGTTGAAATTCTAGTTTTAATAGCCCTGAATTCCTTATTTTGGGTTTCTCTGTCTGGTGCTTATATATATAGTTTAAAAAGTAACTAGTGCTAGGGATGTGACTCAGCAGTTCAGGGGCCTGATCGGAAAGCATGAGGTCTTGAGTTCAATTTCCAGTACCAAAAAAGAAATCGTTAAAAGAAAGAAAAAAAAATCTCATTAAACCAGTATCTCTTGTTCTAACCTTAGCCCTAACTCTTCAGGCTATATTACCAATAAAGTTCTCAGGTAGAGTTTATATTGATTTCCTGCTGGGAAATGCAATGGAGAAAAAAAAGATTTGTTTACCTTGCTTTCATTAGAATGTTTAGTGGTTAACCTCCAAGAAAAGCAGAAACAAAACTAAAACAAAATATCCCCACTTAGGTTCAAAAATAGTTACGTAGAGTTGGTGAATCTATTTACCTTTTCACCTGTATTTCTTTCTGATCATTTTAATAATCTGAATCTGTAGCAAAAATATTGTGTTGGTACATTATCAGTGTACAGCAGATTCATTATTAGATTAGAAAAATGTACCTAGAGCATATCAATGGTATGTGAAATCGTGTACTAAATTTTATGAAAGATAAGTCAAGATTTTCAGATTTTTTTTCTTTCCAAATTATACTTTAGGAGTATGATTACGAAATATGGTCACGATAGTGAACAACAAAGTTGGTTATAAAATATATAAATCAAATATATAATCCATTGGTCATCACAATGAAAGTGTTGATGTACTAAACCAGATTATAAATGTACATATCAACTATACATATATCTGTTTTCCATGAGTTGGTCAAACAAAGAAAATATCTTCCTGGGTGGTTTTGTTTTTTAATATGTAAACTTGAAGTGCTGAATCTTCTAGTTATGCCAAATGAGAATACCTACAGTGATAAGGTACAGGAATGAACTGTACAATAATTTCATTTAGTAAGAACTTGAAAGCTATGTTTTAAGAGTGACTAGATACAAAAGAGCACCCTATTTTACTACTACTCCATCTATGCAAAATGTCTAGAAAATAATTAGAGAGACAAATAGTAGCTGAGGGCTGCCTGGGGGTGGGAGGGCAGGGACTAATGGTAAACAGGCACAAGGGATCCCTCTGGAGTTACGGAAACTCTGAGACTGTATTGCACTGAGGGTGATGTGACTTAGCAAGCTTAGTAAGCTTTGAAATGCATATTTCTTTCTCTGCTTATGTTCACTTATATAAAAGAATAGCTTATTTAAAATGTTGTTTCAATGATTTCTTTAGTGAAAGTTCCTTTGTTTAAATTTCTTCTACAATCTTTCATTATTCTACACATAAAGAATGAAAAGAAATTCTGGACGCTTACTGCACCTTTCCACATTGGCAAACAGTGTGGATAAGTTATCTTCCACTTTATTCAAGGACTCGGGTAATTACCGTGACCCATATATTCTTTGGAAAGACGTAGAAAGTTTATGCATCCATCTTGCCTTTCTTTCCCACAGCTCTGTCTCCAGAAGCTAATGCAATTACACCCTTAGTGCATACACTCCATTAAGTATTTGTTAAGTAAATAAATGGAGACTGGCATGAAAGTATGGCTCCAAAATAACATTGCCAGTTCCATAGCAGAATTTCCCATAAATGTATAAAGCTGTATTAAGTAATTCATAGCCTGCTATTCATTCAAGTATTTTATGATTGCTCAAGATTAATGTACCACTTAAATATATAAAAATCATTTTATCCATGCATCAAATATTATGAAATATTGTCTTCATGCTCAACAACTGAATGTTTTCCCAGACAGGAGATAAAAATAGGTACAATGATATACCAACTTACTAGAATACAATGAAAAATCATTTTATAATTATAGAATGAAATGGTAATGGCATACTATGGTTTATTCATAAAACTATGTTGGAAACATATTTGCTACTCAGCTTTTGGCAGTGGATTTTTTTTCAGGAACAAAATCAATAAAAGTCAGGATGCATTAAGGAACCGATGGATCAAATGAAGGCATTTGGCAAACAAAAGAAAGTACTTCTTTATGACCTGATTTTGACTTATGTTAGTCAATTCTATTGAACTAAAATGATATATTTAAGTCAGTCACAGAGTGCTAATTTCATAGTCTTTTCTTTTTTCCCCCAGGTGTTCCTGCATAGGTGTTAAGGGTAATTAACTGCCATTTTTCTCAGTAGTTCAGAATCTGCAATGAATCAAAACTCTTTGTGTAAATGGTTGCAGAGAATGGCAACACTTAGTTTATTATGTAGCACATTTTTATTCCCCTTGTTTATTATTTGGAACAGTTTCCCCAGAATTTATTATGTGTAACTATAGACAATTAGTTTTGCTCACCATATCCCAACTTTAAATTTGCTTTTGTTCATACAGAAGTACATTGATATACCTACATACAAACATGAATTTACATGAACACACTGAAAAAGATAAATTTATTATCTTCAGCAGTTGTAGTTATAAATATGATTGATGAAAATTTCAATGTTACATTGAAAGTAAGTCTTACTTTTAAACACAGCTATCTTTCATTGTTTCAACTTTCAAAAAGGAGAATCTCATGAGAAAATCCTCAATCCTATATGGCTATAGCATTGTATTAAGTAGATGCACAAACTTATACTTGGATGTCAAACTAGATCCCTTCTACCTACAACTATCACAGCAAGCCCATTTGAAAATCTACTTCTTGTAGCTCTGTAATTGTAAGTGCATTGCTCAGGTTATTAGCATCCTGTCTGAGCACGTGGCTAGGAAGCAGTGGGCAGCTGCCTTCCTTTGATGTTGGGATGGGGTAAAGAGTTTCTACAACTAAGATTCAGCCTTTGTTTGCCCCCCAATCCTGCCCTGGAGGCTAGATGCATGCAGTTTTTGTGGCCAGAACCACAGTAGACTTGCCATGTGTTTTTTAGCTTGGTAACTTATATCAGCAGTTTCCACTGGGTACTGTGTTTTCATTTAAAGCATGATAAGGAGACTGCCATTACTTCCATGACCAAATTTCCAGGTGCCCAGACGAAGCTTTCTTGTGGCAGAGGTGAGCCACAATGCTGTGAAGTTTGTACTTTCTTGCTATCCATCATGGGCCTAAATAAGCCTAGGGAAACTCTTTTGGACCAAGACATACACCATCTTGTTTGATAATTAATGTCTGTCTTCCCCACTATGTTGGAAATTTCATATGTATAAAGCCATATTTTTTGGCTGTGTTTGCCATCTTAGGTGCATTACTTTTACACAGTGCTTAATGTATAGTCAGAAATTGATGCTTGTTTCTGTGAAATTAAAAAAATATAGAATACATTTGTATGAATACTTTTAACTATCATTATACTAACTACAGACTAATAGGCTCACAGCTTGTTCCATTACTGCTGTGTATATCTGATGATACTTTTACTAAATAAAAAACTCCCAATTTGGCTTGTAACATTAAAAATAATGGCTGTAGTACATTTTTACCTTTTATAGAACAAAAACTGTGTCTGTGTGATCCTGCTAAAGACTTTTTTCTTTTTTGCTATTGTTGGGGAGATTGGACCCGCTCATACCAGTCTTCCCCATGGAAGGTGATTTGATTCACACCTCTTCAATAATCTCCCGTAGCAGCTGCATCTCCAGGTGCACCTGGGACCAAGCTCCTTGCCAGCATGTGTGGCCAGCCACTGTGTGCAGGGCAGTGCTCCCCTAGAGAACACGTCTTCTCTTCCCTCTCCCAGAGTCCCAGGCAAAATCAGCTGAACTAAAGCTATGTGAACACTGTGTCCAGAATGCCTGCTCCCTTTGAAGAGACATTAATCCCTGTCTTGAATTGTGTTGAGGTCAACACTGGCCCTCAAAGATGAAAATTCATGTCATGAGGGTTTATTTGACATTTGTGGAGCACTGAACGGGTCCCCAGGACTGAGCAGTGCACAGAAGGACACAAGCTTCACTTTCCCACTGGGCTGAGAGTTGAAGCAGTTATGGTCCTGGGTTTTGTGCATGTTTGGAATTTAAAACAGTTGCTTTGTCAGTGTGTTGCTTTTATGATCAGTCTCAAGAATAAGTAGATTCCAAAAACATAGCCAGTTAAGAGAAGAGTTGGCTGACTGTTAGATAGAAGTATCTGGGTAATAGCAGCATCCACACCACAAGATGGTTCTGAAAGAGGGATTATAATTGATTTAAGCCATTTTTTGCTGCCTGTTCTTCTAAGCACAGGGCTGGAATGTGTCTTCTGGCCTCTCAGCCCTGATGCTCAAGCATGCCTATTACAGTCATGCAACCCATGGAAGAGAGGGGATCCTCCACAAAGAGAGGATTGTGCTTCCTCACTTCCCTGCGGGATCAAAAGTGAAAGCTATTTCCATCTGAATTGCAAATATGCAGTAAATATTTTTGATAGAACTTTTTAATATTTCTCAGCATTGTAAGGAAGGCAAAAGGCAAAATTGGTTTGTATCTGATTAAAGTCATTGAAATGGAGTTGGATA
>NW_004524591.1:9141740-9152440 GCF_000260255.1 Octodon degus
ATGATTTTTTCCTGAAAATGTCACAGGCTAAAACAGGCATCATCAAACTATTTAGCTGTACAAATGACTATACTTGGAGATGGGAAATAGGGTGTTGGACAAAAGAAAATCTTAGATGTAAGCTAGTGACACTTTCACCAAAGTCTTACTTTTAGTTTAGAATGAGTTATAAAGAAAGAGCTCATAAATCATCTCATCAGGCAAAGATATCACAGATGGTATCCACATGACTTGAGACAGTGCAGTGTTTTTAGCATCTCCCTTTTATTTTCTGTATTTTAGGGAAGGGTGTTCAGGGTCTCACTACTAGATTGGACTTGTAATGCTCTGCCTGTTTTACAGCCTCCCAAGAACTGGGATTACAGGTGCATGCCACGATGCCCAATCTCAATTGCCATCTCAGTGTACCCTGTGGGTGGGGTCAGCAGGTCAGGCTTGGGATCAAACCCCTGGCCCCTGCGCCTGCTTGCAGGTGCTTTAATCCGCTGAGCTATTTGGCCAGCCCTAGCATCTCTGAAATTTATAAAAAGCCAGCATTCCTAACAAAAATCAATATGCAAAAGTCAGTCATTCCAAAAAAGAATTTTGTTAAAAAGTTCTTGTATGATTCAAATTTGTGAGAATATGAAATCAACAGGAATGTCTTCTCTCTAAACATTGAGTAGATATGAATTTACACTGGAAGTTTGTCTCTAGTATCTATCACATACCTCACTTCCCTTGTTTGTAAGTCCTGGATCAGCCTCAGCCACTGAGCAGAACACTCTGAGAGCTACAAAGTGTATTTATATACATATTTTTTTCATCACCAGTGAGTTCAGAACACAGTGATATAACACCAAAAACGGGATAGATGAGTAGGGGTCATGCGAAACTGCATCATTGCACTTTTATGTAGATTAAGGACTAATTATACAAAGAAGATACATCTAAGAAAGAGTATGGGAGATTGAACACGACCTTTGGAAGGGAAGAGATTGTAGAAAAGAAATGAGACATGGCTAGGCAGATGAGTGTGGAGGGCACAGGGTCTAGGAAACTCATTCAAGAACGTGGAGGTGTTGATCTGTATCACTGGTATAGACTTATGAGCAGGGGAGTAGAGGGTAGAAATAGCAGCCTCGCAGATAAATAGGAATGGACCTGGAGCTGGTACTTGGAATGTGAGAGGTTGGTGGGGCTTGAAATAGGAAGAATGGAATAAACAAAACCAAGTAGAAATGGGACAGGCTACCACAGAACGTAGGCCTGAAACTTTGACTTTAATCTCCTCTTATCTCAAGAGTTACATGCATTCTGAAGTTGGCTGGGCTTTTTGAAATAGCTCCCTTAAAAATCTTGTAGTAGAACATGGTAAATCTGCATGTGAGACGATGTGGTACTCTGATAATGCTGAGGACCTGGTGAAGGGCCTCTCAGTGATCCAGGCACCATTTCATTCTTTGACTCTGGCTGGCTAAAAGTCATCTACTATACATGCCTCAAACACATCAGCACTTACAGGCAGTGGCACCTGTTTATATTTATGTTCCAGAGCACAAAACCTCTGACAACTATTTTGACAATCTGTAGTTTCCCTTCTTCATCTTGAGAAAGCCATTCCTTTCAAGAAACTTGCTTTTCAAGGAAAGAAGAATTTCCTCAGTCCTTCAACAATAAAAGAAGTGACCTACAAATTATTAAGTAATATGAAGGTACCATGAAAGCTTTCAAACTTTACCTTTTGGTGCACATATATGCATGCAATGTCAAAGAATAGAGAATTCCAGCCTCAGATCAATTCCAATGGCTTGTTCAAAGTATAAACACATTCCCCAGATTGAGCTTTTTATAGAGGAATATAAAACTGAGTTTGGATAGGGCTAACACAGAGATAAAGGTCAGACACTCTAGAAAATGTACCAGAATCATCAAAATTATATACCATGACCCAGTAAGATTCATCCCAAGGATGCAGGGATGTTTCAACATATGCAAATCAATAAATACAATATACCATATTAAAAGATCCGAAGACAAAAATTACACAATCTTCTCAATAGATGCATAAAAAACATTCGACAAAGTCCAACATTCATTCATGATTTAAAAAAAAAAGCCTACAGAAACTTGGAATAGATGGTCTTTACCTCAATCTAAAAGCCATCTATGCGGCCAATATAATATTAAATGGTCAAAAACTGAAATCATTCACTGTCAAATCAGGAACAAGACAAAGATGTCCAGTATCACCACTCCTTTTCAATATAGTTTTTGAAATGCTAGCTACAGCAAATAGACATGATAAAGAAATAAAAGGAATAAAGATAAGAGAGGAAGTTAAATTATCATTGTTTACAAATGATATGATACTCTAAAAAACTTGATGAAAAGAAGTGAATTAATAACCCAACTCAGTAGTGTAGCTAGATACAAAATCAACACTCAAAAATCAATAATATTCCCATATACAAATCCAACTCAATGAGAGAAATTAGGTAAACCACATCCTTTACAATAGCATTCAAAAAAGCAATACTTAGGAATCAATGCAACAAAGGAAATAAAGATCTATACAATGAAAATTACAGTATTACTCTGAAAAAAGAGATCAAAGAGTATTAGAAAATGGAAACATACTTCTTGCTCATAGATAGAAACAAAGAACATAGTGAAAATGGCCCCTCTCTCCAAACTGTTATACAGATTTAATGTGATCCTAGTCAAAATACCATTAGCATTCCTCACAGAACTAGAGAATATTACTAAAATTCATTTGAAACCAGAAGAGATCTGGAATAACAAAAGCAATCCTGGACAACAAAAGGAAGTTGAAGGAACAGTATCCTTGACCTGAAATTGTAGTACAAAGCTACTGTGATAAAATAAGCATGGTTTTTGGCAAAAACCAGACCCATGGATTAGTGGAAGAGAACAGAAGATGCAGATACAACTCCAAACACACTCAGCCATCTCATCTTTGACAAAGGGGTCAAACACATTCACTGAAAGAAAGACAGCCTCTTTAATAAATGGTGATGGAAAAACTAGCTTTCCACACGGCAAAGAGTAAAACTAGACTGCTACCTATCACCATGCACAAAACTAAAATCAAAATAGCTCAAAGATAGAATATTAAAACAGAAACAGTAAATCTACTAGATGAGAAAATAGGTAGTATCCTTGAAGACATAAGTGTAGGCAGAGACTACATGAATAAAACCCATATTACATGGGACATGCTACCATGAATTCATAAATAGGATCTCACAGTATTAAAAGACTTTGGCACAACAAAAGAAATCAGGCTTCCAAGTTTAAAGATCCAATCCAAAACTGGGCACATGAAATTTCTCACATGAAAGAATACAAATGGCAAATAAATATATGAAAGATGTTCAACAATATTGGTCATTCGAGAAATGCAAATTAAAACAACACTGTGATTCCATCTCACTCTGGAATGAATGGCTATCATCAAGAAATCAACCAAGAACAAATTCTGGAGGGACAGTGGGGAGAAAGGGATCCTCCATTGGTGGGAGTGTAGACTGGTGCAATCACTGTTGAAATCACTGTGGAGATTTTTTTAAAAACTAGGATTAGAGGTTGCATTCAACCCAGCTATTCCTTTTTGGAGTATCTTCCCAGAAGAAATAAAACAATCATCCTGCAGTGATATATGTGCACCCATATTTATAGCAGCACAATTTGTAATAGCTAAATCTTGGAAACAACCCAAATGCCCATCAACCAAGGAATGGATAAAAAGATGGGTTTTTTAATATAACAGACATGTAGTTAGACCACCTTATCCATAGGATAAATTGATTGATTGATTGATTGATTGATTGATTCATTCATTCATTCATTTATGATAAAAACCCTACAGAAAATTGGAATAAAAAGACAGCTTACAAGTAAATGGGTACAACTTGAGACCATAAGTGAAATAAATCAGGCCCATATATGTAAATATTGTATTGTCTCACTACTGTGAGAAGCTGGAGAAGTAAATAAGATCCAAAATGTACAGTAGACATTGAGAATTAGGAAGTAACTGTTTTACCCAAGAAGAAGAGAAAACTGGTGGGGGAAAAGGGAAAGGAAGGAAGAGGAAAGTTAAGATAGTTACAGAGCTAGTTTCTCTTAGCTCATTGAAAAGAAAAATTTGTGCTAATATTTTCTAGACATTATTTCATGCCTATATCTTGTATTCTGAGTAACTGCTATGAAAGTAAAAATAGGCAGTGCAATAATTACTGTTACTCTGCTGTTAGCCTGCTTTGAATCTGTTTTAATTCTATTTTTCTTTCTTCTTTTCTTTCAAATGAAATAAACTAAAGTGTACCAGGGTTTTAATTCTAGATCCATTGTGCAAAATTGTGAGTATTTTTAGCCATGTAAGACCTCAGTGCTGTTTTTTTTTTTTAATTTGGATGATAGGGATATCAACCTACAAAGTCAAAAACACTATTTGACACTTCATTCAGAGCTCAAGTTCTCCTTCAAGAGCCTGGGCTCTTGATTTGATAACAGACTCCCACTTATCTTCCACAAGACTATGGAGGGAAGAAGGAGTAATATCACATAAGTACAAAAGCAATGTGTACCCAATGTACTTAAGTAGTGGAAGGGGCTCTCCACTTTGGAGAGTGTTAATTGGCATGAACAATAAGGATGTATTGTTAAGACTTTGTGATATTATGGATTTGTCTGAGTTCTTCATCTTCCTTTTGAAATGTCATTCAACTGACTATCAATCAAATGGGTTTTGCCAAACCCAGATCATTTGGAAAGTAAAAGTAAAACTTCAGACAAATACTAAAGAAGGAGTTTCTAACTAGTTTTGAAAATAAGAACTACTTTTCGTTTCTCAGAGGGCTGGGATTGTGTATTGGATGTAGGTAAGACGTTTGCTGAGATGGTGGGATTGTCGTGGCAAGAAGTGATGGAGGACAATTTTGAAGGAGGTTTCAGTCATTTGGTCCTAGAAATCACAGAGGTCTCTCAGGAACTGAATGAAGAAGTGAGAGAGAAGTGGTAGTGTCATCTGACTTTGAGCTTGCCATTGGCTTTGCATCTACTGCATGAGATTTCACTGAAAATTCAATTCTTAATTTCTTTGAAGGATCAAAGTTCTTTCAAGGCTGAGTTTTGCCTGCACTGTTCAGTGACAGGAATCAACCGTAATTAGGTGACCTCTTTAGCCCACTTGTGTTCCATACCTCTCATGCTAGGCCACCTATTTTACCTTCTTTGCTCATTCACCTTGCCTACCCCCAATGGTCTTGAATTCCAAACAGCTGACTTAGGCTTAGTGGTATGATGCTTACAAATATACCTCCTGTCATCCTTACTAGAGAGGAACAAAGAATAATTAATTATTTATACTTAAAGTGCAGCTTGAAGATTTGCCATGCCTGTAGGTTGTCAAGAGGCATCATGATCAAGCTTCACATGGGTTTACCTTTGATTTTTCTTTTTAAGTGATGAAAACACTTTAAGATCTTCCCTCTTAGAAAATTTAAAGTACACAATGTATGTTGACAAAAGAGATATAGTTTCACTAATGGATGCTAAGTATGTCCATACTATTCAATAAATTTGGGGATGACTAAAATAGCCTAGTTTACCTTGAGATTAGGTTCTTAGGGAAAAAAAAAAAAGAAATAGTCTTTCATGCATCTGGAGATGGGGAGACTGGAGGCTGGAGAGGTTCAACTTAAACAGGAATGCCCAGCTGAACTGAGTTAGCATGGTTCTGGGCATGGAGTACCCACCTGAGGATTGTTGTCAAGCATACAATAGAACTGGAGGGGAAGATGGTATATTGTTTATTTTCTTGAGAAATTTGGAACTGCTGGTTTTTCTGATCCAAATTCAACTGTTCTTGTCAGAAGAGCTCTGGCTCTTGTCGCTGGGGATGCCTGCTGTTCTCTTCTGGGGAGCTCTGATTTCCACCTTGAGTGTTGCTTCCTGGCTCCGGTGCAGCCTCCTCGGCCTTCAGGCACAGATCCTTCACCCTGCTGGTGCAGACTTTCTAGCTTCCACCACTGATCTTTGGGCTTTCCCAGTGCAGATCTGTAATACGGATTTGCACAGCACATTACTATGGGCTGTAGACATTTAGGTGAATTCATGTGAGATATTCCCTAGATTCCAGATGATCCGCTGGATTCTTTGAATCTCTAGCCTGCAGACAGATAGATCTTGTGCACTTCTCTGCATTTGGTTTTATAGGTGGGTATTATAAAATAATCCTATAAATTATGTGTCCCATATTAAATCTATTCCTTTGCAAACCATGGCTATAGCAGTGTGATATGCATATGTACCAATTCCCCAAGATCAATGTACTAGTATTGCAAACCTATACTAGTAAAAAGAAAACTAAATAAAAAGAGCAGAAAGGCTGTACCCTTTAGCAAGAGCATCAACAAAGCAAAAGACTGGGTCTGGGGAGCTGGATTGCTGGTTTAAGGGTGTGATCCTTCACCCTGATGGTGCAGACTTTCTAGTTTCCACCACTGACCTTTGGGCTTTCCCAGGCAAGTGCAAGGACCCGGGTTCAATTCCCTAGTACCACATACCATGCCACCATGCTGGCCGCTGAAAGCGGGTGTGGTGGTGCACGCCTGTAATCCCAGCACTGGGGAGGCTGAGACAGGAGTGTCACTATAAATCCAAGCTGTGTAGCGAGACCGTGTACCAAATAAATAAAAGATTTTTTTAATTTTAATAAAACAAAAGATCAATGATACTACTTCAGTAACTTTGAAGTGCTATGCTAATTTAGAAACAGCTATGGAGAAGAGGAATTATATAACAGTGAAAAATTTCTGTGCAATAAATACTGATGATGCAAATTGTAGGACAGAAATGATAAATTTGAGAGTTCAATAAAAAAAAATAGAAAGCTTCTATCAAGCAAATTTGTCACAAGTTATAAACACAAAAGATATTTAAGAAAATAATTTGGATCTCCTTTCATAAATGACCTCTTTCCCTTCATTCTCACTTAAAAATACTCAGATGTGGTAATTTAGAATTTGTAAGCATGGCCACAGATATTTTTTTTCATTTTATTTTTGAAATAGCTTTGTTTAACATGGCCAAGAAATTACTGTCTCTTTTTTAGAGGTGCATTTTGAAGTGCTAGTTAGTCTCACATTAGTGGTGGAGCCAGCCCTAGACCTCTTCATTTTGACTTTCATCCCAGGGCTCTTCCAACTGCGTTACCCAGGCCCTCAATTTGCAATAGACTCTTTTCCAAAGTAACAGAAGAATAAACATCTAGTCCCGAAGGTGCTACAATGCTAAAATACGAGATGTGATTTAAATTAATTGTCACGTTCTGTGGTAAAGTAATGAAAATATTATTCAAGCTTAACCTTTGAGACAAATTCAGATAAACTCAGCCAAATACTCGGGAAAAGTTCTGCAAAACAACTCCATGGAAGGTGAATCATATTTAGCCAAAACCATCAGCAATGTCTTCCTACTGTTTATAGTGGAAGCCACACTGCTGTGGTACAATTTATGCCATTTCTCAGAATGTATTTCTGTATCATCCTGTCAGGCAATACTGGTTTGCTAAGAAATTTCTAGATGCATGTACTTTTTAATTGCTTAAGCAAATGGACCAAAACAGAAGAAACTTGCAGCAGTCAGACTAACAGTCTCCTTAGATTTCCTGGTTCTCGTGTCTTTTATGGATTGACTGGTATAAATGAACAGTGGCCACAAAAATGAATTGCAGCTATTTCTCTAAGATCTCAAGACCATGTTTTCTAATACAGTAGGTAGAATTTATCCTGTGAGATCAGACATATCTAGGGTAAAAACCTGGTTTCTATTTTCCAGCTATGTAAATTGCTTAATGTTAAGTCTCATTCATTCATTCATTCATTCATTCATTCATTTGTTCATTCATTTATTCATTTGTTTCATAATGTATTACCATATACTCTGAAATATGTAATCCTCTGCAAACAAAACTCCCTGTCCTCTTGGAGTTTATGGTTTAATGCCTCAGTATCCCTGAATGTAAAATGATTTAAAAATTTTTATTTATTACAGTAGATAATTCCTTGGGCTTCATAAAAATTTTCTTCAAAAAGGTCAATATTTGTGCAAAATAGATTGCTCAAATATCTGCATTAAGCAGTTTAAAGAATAAATTCAATTTCAATATGCCATCACATATAATTATTCTATGGTATCACTAATGTGTATGAAGTAAAATGTATGGGGAAAACCCAAAGCAAATATATCACAAATGAAATATGTTAGTTTAGCCTCCTCCTTCTCCAACTATCTCTTTTTCCTTCTTTTTTTCTACTCTTCTTCCTCCTCCTTCTCCCTTATAATTTTTCTATTTTGAAACCATTTTAAATTTTGAGGAAACAATAAAAAAAATAGTAGTTTTAGTGTATCCTTAAGCAGGTCTCCTGATTTTTTATTTTTTTTTCAATACCAGGGATTGAACTCAGGACCTTGCACTTGCCAGGCAAGCACTTATTCTACTGAGCTATCTCCCCAGCCCCAATATTAAATCTTGATTAACTATAATAAAATTGAAAAGCAAGAAAGAAATTCACACTGATGAAATATATTAAAGAATATATAGACTATATCATAGTCTAGTTGCATTTTACTTTTTGCTAGTGTTGTCCTTTATCTCAAGACCCAATATAGGATCCATTGTAGTTAGCTGTTTCCTTCTACTTCAATCTATGTCAATTTGTTAATATTTGTGACTTGACCTTGACACATTCGCAGAAAACGGGTTAGCTGGGATATTCTTGAACTTGACTTTGATGCTGCCTATTGATTAAAGTAAGGCTGTACCTTTGGGTCAGAATAACACAGAAGTGAGGCCATCTCTGTGCACAGAGTGGGGACCTCTTCTATTAATGTTAAACTTAATTGCTTGTTAGGATTCTGTCTGCTACGTGTCTCCTTTGTAAATTGTAAATGCCTTAGAAAAGTACTTTAAGACTACGCAAACAGCCTGTTTATCCTGAAAATTTTGCTTATCAGATTTAGCATCTACTGGTAAATTTCACTTTCAGTAATTAATATTGGATTCTAATGGTAAATATTACATTTGCTTTATTCTTCTTACAATTATAGTGATTCGTCCATAAGGATGATCTATGTCTTCTCTTTCATCCATTATAAATTCATGGATTTTAATGGGTGTTTATCTTTGCAGTGTGGTTATCCAATAACATTTTGTTTACTTTGGGCTCAAATTGTTATAAGTTGGGCTGTTGGGAGAAATTTTTACCAGGGCCCCCATGCTCCTTTGATTTGTGCCATCCTTTTCTGAATACAATCTCGCTTTCTGCTACTGCTTCTCTTCAGTTCTAAGGAAAAGCCCTTTCAGAATGCAGCACGTGGGAAGTTCTTATCTTCAACCACACTCCACGCTGAAGACTACGAGTGTAACTGTCCTCAGCGTGACCATAACTAACCCCCGCGTGAAGATGATGGCTGTAAATCCTGGCAGTGCAGAGACTGGTGAACTCCCTCCTTCCCGACTTGGCACGGTGCGGGGGTCATGCAGTGTGTGGTGCGCTGGGTTTGGTATATAAAATGAATGAAGAGCATATGAATCACTTTGTGTTGTTCACGAACACCCCTTTGTTCGCTGGATCAGGGAGCGCGAGGTTGAGCCAAATAAATGCTATTTCCAGATCTCTGATGGGCAGACATCGTGGCTCTGTTACAAATTTTAAGAGAATGAGAAAAACACACCCTTTCTGTAGCAGGGAGCTTTAGTGTAATTAGTCTATAGTTTGTATCTTCTAAGATAGAGGTCAGCAAACTTGCAACGCATGAGCCAAATCCAGTCGGCTGCTTGCTTGCTTGCTTGCTTGCTTTCTTTCTTTCTTTCTTTCTTTCTTTCTTTCTTTCTTTCTTTCTTTCTTTCTTTCTGTCTCTTTTTTTTGCAGCCCACAAGGTGTTTGTTACATTTTCAAGCAGTCATATCTTGTAGTTTTGTAAGTCCCTACATAATATCCGCAGTTTTCTTCTTGGCCCTCAAAGCTTACTATGCACGAACTGGGTTTTTAAAGAAAATCCATTCTTGCTTCGTACGTGCTGTTTCCTCTCATTAAAGTCCTTTTGCTATCTTCTCCCACTTGACTGATGTCTGCTTTTCCTTTAGACACCAACTCCGGAATTTCCTGCGCTTCAGTTGGTCCCTCACCTCGCAGGGAGCGTGAGATGTGTCCTTCTGGCCGCCTACATTGTGAACGTGTCATAACCTGGCGCATCTCTTCTCCGGCCCAATGCTGCGCTGGATCTGGCCAAGAAGAGACGATTGTGGACATTCTTTTTCAACACCGAGGGCCCTCGCGTAGTATCTTGAAATGGATCGCAATGGAAGTATATGGAAACTGGAAAACGCTGCAAAGCAGGGAGGCCGTCCTCTGCCTGAGAACACAGACTTAACTGTATTAGCACATAACTGCTTATTATAGTAGTTTTTGTTTTTATTAGTACATGTTTTCAGTACATGGTGTTTGCACTCCTTGTGGGAAGCAGGTACTTGTACATATCCCATTTTATAATTCTATTTTCATCCCTTTCCCTTCCTCTCCTCATCACTTCCTCCATTTCTTGAGCCCCTCGCATTTCAGAAAGATCTGTTCCCTACTTCCAACTATCTATTGTTATTTTGCTCTCTCTCTCTCTCTCTCTCTCTCTCT
>NW_004524591.1:9153075-9161883 GCF_000260255.1 Octodon degus
TATTCACTTTAGGGTGTCTTACAGAAAATTGGCAATTTGTGGTTTTCTAATTGATAAATGTAATTACGGAGTGAATGTTGTGTAGATGGGGAACAGTTTTTGTGTAATCATCTCTAAATCAAAGGCGTAATAGGTTAGTTTGGGGTTCTCAACTAATGTAAGTCAAAGGCTTTAGCTTAAAGCAGCCATCCCTAAGAACCTCAATAAAAAATATGACAAATGAGGCAAGTCAGGGAATAGAAACAGGTTGGATAATAGGATAATAGAATTTTCCAGCTGAAGGCATTCTTAAAATTCATAAATTCCAGATGGCTAGTGGCATTCTGGAGTAAGCCTCAGGCTTCTCCCCCTACATCCCAGGTTCTTTCTGCTTTATTGAGAGCCAAGAATTAAATCCACATTTGTCAAAAGAGAGCTGCATCTCCCATGTCTATCATGTCTGTATTTTCTCTATTTTCTGTCAGTCTTCTCTGTTTAATCTCAGCTCACATTATTTAATTTTAGCAAATATGCTAGGTAGAGGGTTGTTGCAGAGAATCTGCAAAAAAGTTTATGAAGCCATGTCTTACTCACAAATATTAGTTGAAAATGGAAATTAGATGGGAGGAGGTGAGGAAAAGGAATCTTTGCAAAAATCAAACATGTAGTAATGCAGTATCCCACTTTATGTTCTGAGACACAATAACATAACTGTGATACTTGTAATTCCTTACACCAAATGTCCTTGGTACAAAAATAACACCTGCAAAGACTAAGATATACCCTGTGTTACCTAGGGGGCTAACTTCCTTTAGCCGAAAGGTTTATAATAAATGAAATTAATACTTTTCAAAATACAGAATGATTCCTAAGACATTCTAATCAACTGTCTGCTGAGACTACTGGCGACTCCAGGAATGTCCTAGCACTCTTTAGTTCCATGACTATGAATGTAATCTCAATTTTCTTATTTGTTCTTGTTTCTTTCCACTTAAACTAAGAAAGTATTTTAAAGAATAAAGCAAGTGAGGCACACAATTTTCATTACAAGTTAGAATAGTTACAATTATTTCTCATCACAAAGAACCCAAGAGAGAAAAAGGCTATTTCTATAAATTAAAGTTTCCTAAAATGACAGTGAAAGAACTGCAACTAAATCAGCTTGTGTCTTAATTAATATCTTGCTATTTTAACAATGTTCATGCAAGATTTTCAGAAAATAATTCTTTTTCATTCTAACTTATGTATAGTCCTATCAACTGAAAAAATCTGTACAGATTTGAAAATTCTTAGAATGCATAAACAATACGCTGTAGTGGATAATGATTTTCATTTTCCTACTGAATTAAAAACGATAGTGTTGAATACAGAGTGTCTTTATACTTGCCCAACTACTGAACATTGCAAAAACAGCTGGAATAGGAATTGTTCAGGGGTAAGTAAAATTGTTTTTCACTTTTAAACATAGAATTATTTTCATAGTCCCAATACCCGTAAGTGCTACTAAAACTATTTCATAAGTGTAGTCCCCAAATCTTCAAGCAGTTCAATAGTCCAAGCTGTCTCAAAGCAGACTACAGACAGTCCAAGTAGTAGCATTGCCAAAGCAAGAGGGTTGTATTTGGCTCCGCCATTGGAAGTACAATCTAGCTACTGTGAAAAGCCTGGGAATTTGACTTCTGTTGTAATTGGATCGGATCTTTCCAGCAGCTCCTTCAAGGGGATATTAGTTTCATATGGAACCTGCAGTTCTTCCAATTTGAGGCTTTGATCGTATAAATAAATGTTGAAATGCTGATTCTGATTCTGTCATACTGATAGAATTGATGGCTGGATTTGTATTTAACTTTGCAGAAGATGCAAGGGAGTGAGTAACTAAATGAGCAATTTACTGGGAAGGCACCACATTGGTTGAAAAACTTGTCCAACATTAAGATTTTAGAAGATTTTCTTTTATTACTAAATTAATAGCCACCTTGTATTATCATAAAATCTGAAGCTGCTACTGAACCGCGTGAATGATGAAACTGCAGATTTCTTCAGGAAATGTTTTGCGGTGTTAACAACCTCTTGGAGATATCTGTCTCATCACTATTTTTCATTCACCCTGCGGTTAAGGCTGATGCATCTGAAAAGTGTGTGGAATCCTCTTTCAAAATGTGTTACAGCTGATGACCATGCTGCCAATATAAGCATCCCATTCAGTACATATTCAAAATCAAATATGACATTTTGTTTTTATACAAAAAGAAAACTTAATTTTAAATATCTTTTAGATTTATGAAGAAGTTGCAAAAGACAGTACAGAGTTTCCATACGCTCTGTACCAATTTCTCCTGTTGTTAACCTCTTAGAACAGTATGACATATTTGGCACAAATAATGAAGAAATACTGAAGCATAATTATTAACCAAATTTCATACTTTATTCAGATTTTCTTAAATTTTAGCCACTGTGGTTTTTGTTTTAGGATGTTATCCAAGGTATTACTTTTAGTTTTCATGTCTCCTTAGGTTCCTCTTTGCTCTGACAGCTTCTCAAAATTTACTTATTTTTGATGGCCTTGACAGTTTTGAGGGCTCTAGTAAGCAGTCTTGGGGGTTTTATCTGATGTTTTTTCTTGATTAGATTGGGGTTATGGGTTTTGCAGAGAAAGACCAGAGAAGTAAGTGATATAGCAGTGGAGATAGCATATGTTCAATTTCTCCACTGTAAATTTACTATTTTTCCTCTTTCCATACAGAAATCTTTGGGAAGAGGTCTACATAGGCTCTACATTGAGACTGGCCTAGTGAGAAGTTACATTCATATTCTTAAATATATAACTATTAAAATTTAGAATTTTATAGGGGAGATTTACCTACTTTTAATCATTTATTTCTAACACAGGAGACTCAAGGATATTTATTTTGTAGGTTAACATAAATGTTACATATTTTGTTGGTCAAATTGTAGCACCCTTGACCTTTGGGAAATCTTTTAGTTGATGCCCCTGTTTCACTCACACATTCCTCTCACTCACCGTTTGTTTTGTTTTCTTTGCAGTGCTCCTCAACCTTTTGAAACAAGACAGTACAAAATCTTGTATATTCCCTAATGCCGTCCTGGAATCATCCATAGTCTGGATGATCAAACTTCAATCAAGATTTCAACAGTCTATTGACTTGATTTAATCTCCTTTGTCCATGTCCATAGACTACTTTTAATTAAAAAGAAATTTCTAATTGGCTAACAGATTACTCTCTTAAATGTTTCTGTGTAGCTACAGATTATCTTCAAGAAAAGGAACACATTTCTTTTAAAATTATTTTGAACTGGATGGCTTTTTAATTTGTAATTTGCCATGTAAACTCTCATCTGTTCAATGGTGAACAATATTAGCTCTAATTTGAGTAGTTCTGTGAAATATGTCTATGAAATCATATCTTTAAAAGTAGAGAATCAAATTATTCAGAAGAATAATTGGGAATATGTCATCTAGCACAAAAGGCGATCTGCTCCAGGTGGGACAGTTTCCCAAGAAATGGGAGGGAAGCACCTAAGAATATACCTAGTTTAGAATTCCACAGGCTAGAGGCAGGGGCTTGGGAGAAGACTGTCCAATGTTCCAGGCTTATTTATTTCCCAATAAAAATATAAGTCTAAAATTGCTATTGTGATATCTTATTTTGGAGGGGGATAGCAGAAGAATCCAACAGAACTCTAAAGAAATATGAGCCAAAGTTTCATGAGCAGTTAAAATTCATGTTACTAGAGAAAATTTAGATTCCTTTAAAATTATAAGAGACTACTATTTGAGTCCAAAGAGCAGAAGGATAAGAAGCCATAGACAATACATTGCCTTTACTCCCTTAACCTTAATGTAATCCATTTTATTTTGTTTTTGTTTTTGTTTTAGATGGGATATTTTGGTGCTGTTCAGGCTGGTCTTGAACTCACCATGTAGCTCAGACTGGCTTTGAACCCCTGGCACTTCTGTGGCCTCAGCCTTCTGAGTGCTGGGATTATAGGCATGTATGACCATGCCCTGCTCCTATGACTGTTTTTTTTTAATTTTTTTTATTATTATTTTATTTATGTGTGTGTGTGTGTGTGTGTGTCCAGCTCAGCCCACCAGGGGGCGGGGCTGCTGGCATGTGGTGCTGGGGGATCGAACCGCGGTCCCTGTGCCTCGCTAAGCTTGTTCTAAGGAGGTGCTTCAGACCACTGAGCCATCTCACCAGCCCCTCCTATGACTTTTTAAAAAGGAGAATATTAGGTACTAGGTATTAATTTCCAGTACTCTTATTTTGAATCATCTTTGCAGTGCTTATTTGGTCATGGGTAAAAGATATTTGGTGTTTGTTGAGATTGATTCTCTTTTTATTTATCTGATTTTCTGTTTTTTGTAATGCTGAAGACTGTTTCTTTTTTTTAATTTTATTTATTTGTGTGTGTGTGTGTGTGTGTGTGTGTGTGTGTGTGTGTGTGGCTGATTTTCTATTAAAGGTAAACTTCCTTTAGAATTCTGTTATGTTAGATCCTGTTGTCATAACAGGGACAATTGTTTTAATATGGAACGTCAAGTCAGCAGCCCTGCTATAAAATTCTACCTCTGTTCCCTCCTTCTCACCCCTCTAAATATTGTTAAAGAAAAGGCACATTAACCAAACCTTAGCTATTTCTGCTTTGCCTGGTTTCAGTAAACTCTTGAGTGCTCTTTTATTATTTTAAATAACCCTATTTACTCTGTGTGTGTGTGTGTGTGTGTGTGTGTGTGTGTGTGTGTGTAAAATTGGAAATCTTTTAAGGTAACATAATGACCTGAGCTTAAAGAGCACTTTTTATTGTCTAAAATATTTTAGAATATTTAGTAAAATGAGAAAAGTTGATTCACTGGCAACAGAAACATGATATACCATTAGGACTCTGCTAACGACATTTATTTTTTTACTTGTCCAATCTCACTTCCTTCCACCAATTTATTCCTCCTGCAGAGACCCGCAGCCTCGCAGTGACGCTGTGTGAAGCCCTGCTCCGCGGCAATTCCACATGCTACAGTGGTTGAGCCATGCTGCAACAAACAAGACGAAAGCTTACTTTATAGTAGAGATCAACATGAGCATTTTACAAAATATAGAGATAGTACTTACCAGACATGGTTTTAAAATGCAACAGATGAAAGACATAGTTTTTTTATTATTTCATTTTTATGTTGGGCAAGCTGATCAAGTCAAACACAAAAGTGGAAAATGGAATTAGGACTGGTCCTGCAAGGGTGGCTTGGACTTTATTTTCAGTTTTATTTATTGGATACAGAGTCTCACTACACAGCTTGGACTCAGTGATCCTCCTGTCTCAGCCTCCCAGCACTAGAATTATAGGTGTGCAGCACCAGCCTTGGTGTCAGGGGCTGGCACAGCAGTACAACAGGCAGTACCAAGGCTTGAACTCAGTTTCAGCAAGTGCAAGGACCTGGACTTTAAATGATTGAGAGCAGATTCAGAAATGAATGCATTTTCTCATTCATTTATTCACTTATAGGAGTCCAGTAAACATTTAAATACAGGACATTTTCCTAGTTCTAAAGCACAAGGCAAGATCATTTTCTGACAAACAGCTCCTCATCCACCTTTTATGAAGAATCAGCTTCATGTTTCAGGGGAACATATGGATAGAATTAGAAGCTGAGGATTGCTCAGTTAAGAACTTGAATATCATGATGAAGAAAAGCCCAACAGTCGTTACTAGATATTAACTGATTTTGAGTAAGAGATAAAAACAAGTCCTATGCTTCAAAGGGTGATGGAAGAAAATGATGGTAGCTATACTTCAGTTATGAAAAGTTTAACACAGTACAGTTGTAGCAAAGAGGTAAGGTATAAGTAAAAGAATAATAAGATAATTCCTTAAGATTTTATTTAGACCAGTAGTAAAAAGTTCTTTTAGATACAAGCAATGGCTTTGTATCCATTCCCAGCCAATCCCTGAAAGTGAAAAGAGTATAAAGTGAAAGTGACCCAGAGTTGGGACATTTTAGGATTGAGGGAAAATGAGAGAATTGACTTGGCAAATTAACCAAGGAGATCATGGAAAGAGGAGAAAACTGAGTGGGTTCAAGAGGCTTAAGATGATAGCTAGTGAGCTAGGGAGTTCTGTTTCTAGATGAGGCAGTTAGCACACAGTAGACCATGACAATTTTATATGTCACGCTGGCCAGATTATGGTGTCTAAGATCAAGCACAAGTGTAGATATCGCTGAAGGGACAGCTTTCTAGATGCCATTACCTGCTAGATCAATAAAATTTGAATAAGGTAGACTGCTTTCCATAATGAGAATGAACTTTGTCAAATCAATTTAAGGCCTTGAGGCAACTCAACTGGAAAACTCTCAGTTACATGTATGATTTCCAGCTCTGACCACTGAAGAAGTATGAAAAAGTAGTACCCAACAGCAATGAGTACCCCTGATATTAATTTTGGCTTTTGATTAATAGTTTTTGGGGAAAACAACTAATTCCAGCATGGAGGTATGGACAGTATGAGATAAGCCTGGGGAATTTTGTGGTACTGGAAGATAAAAATGTAACCCCTAATACAGGACTGGTAGTAAGCATACTGAAAGGATATAGGAACAAATTGAGTTTATCATGAGCAGATTTAGGACACTTTCTACAACAAATTAAAATCTATAAAATGAAATACTCATGAATCTTTACTACTATAAGTAAATAAAGAAGTAAGGAGAGGAAAAGGTCTTCTCTATGGCAGAATTCCAATAAATTAATGTAGAGGAAATCATGGAAATGGAATTCCAGCTGGCATAGAAACAATGTTGTGGCAAAGGCATCGATGGTTGCTTAAGTTAATGGGTAAGAGTAGAATTAAAAACAGGATATTTTAACAGCCTAAAGTATTTCCTTATTTTCTGTGTTTGATTTCATTTAGTATTAATTTGTACATTGCCTTTTTTAGTGTGTTCCTTTTAATTGCATAGTTACAGCATTTTTGGTTCAGCATCTGAAGAAAATTGACTTATTTCATTACTGTAGAAAATATTTCTGTAAATATTCACACATGTATTTTATGTAGCAATAGACTTCCACTTTTCATAGGTAAAACTTGTAAGTGAAGTTGCCAGATTATATAGTATGTGTTTGTTACAATTATGAATCTGTGTGCTAATCACTTTTTAAATTTCCACCAGCACTTCTCATCTTCCTAGTTGCTCTATTTTCTCACCAATACTAGTTATGGTCAGCTGATTTTTTTCAAAAGTCAGCCATACTTACTTGTATTGTGTAGCAGCACTTTGTTTTGAAATTAGTTTGCATTTCTCTAATAATTAGCAACAGCATACTTTCATACACTAATTTAATATCTATATGTATTATTTGTAGAAACACATATTCTAAAAGTTTTCCAAGCATTATTTGCAAATATTATACATTATGGCACACTACACTAATATAAAACTAAAGAAGTTTGGTTTTATATTAATAGTAATTTTAGGCATAGGGACCAGGGGTTTGATCCCCTGGCCTGCCATGCCAGCTCCACCACTGGGGCACTCTGAGATGGCAATTGAGACTGGGCGTGGTGCCACTCATCTGTAATCCCAGCTCTTGGGAGGCTGTGAGCAAGCGGATCACTATGAGTCTGATCTAGTAGGGAGACCCTGAACACCCTGTAGACCCTTCCATAAAATACAGAAAAAAACCCTATAATTTAGTCATTCCAGCTAATCTTTAGCCACTTGTGTGTGGATCTCTTTTTATACTATTTTGCTATCAAACTACACACGGAATTTCAAGCACATCTCTTCTTGAAAGCACAGTCAGCCATCCATATCCTTGGTTTCTGAGTTCATGGATTCAACCAATTGCAAATTGAAAATATTCAGAAAAATAATGTGTGCACTGAAGATGAATGAAATGTTTCTTGTCATTCTTCCCTAGAAGAGTGTAGCAACTATATACATAGCATTTACATTTTATTATTATTACAAGTAATCTAGAAATGATTTAAAGGATAGCAGACTCTGGGTATGAGTAGGTTGCATGCAAAAACTCCTCAGTGTATAAGAGATTTGAGCCATCCAGCTTTTACTATTCTTAGGGTGTGCTGCGGCAAATCACCTACAGGTAAACAAGGACACCTGCAATTGCATGTTGCTTATACATACAATCTGACATTCTCTGCCTTCTGACCAAGGCAAAAAGGCCACAGATTGTCCATTGGTTTTTTCCACTATAGAAGCATATTTCAAGAGTAAAACCAGCCTCTTTTGCAGTATGTTTTTGGTCACTGCACAACCATGAGATACCTAAGTATTTCACAGAGAATTGTGTGATTTCCTTACAGAGCCATCAGTGCAAATCCATAACTTGAGCCTGATCAGGAAGACAAACCACCTTATATACAATAGATAGGGTGAGCTGAATGCCTCCAAGACAGAGAATCAGTCTAACGTCTTCAGAGCAGGCAGACCCTTAATGAACAGATCCCATAGGATGGTCAGACTTAACGATACTACTCTTTGAACTGAGGAAAACTCATGTCATTACGGGATTGGAACCAGTTAAGAAGCTGGAAATTTTTTTGAAAACTAATTTAACTCTTGGGAATACCACATATAAAATGATAATCTTTTCCTTGATTTAATGAACAAGCACTAAAAGGCCTAAAGAGAGAAGTTACTTAGTATTTAAATATTCATAATCTGGTTCTGGCAAACTCCTAATGATGATTGGAGGTTTGTGCTCATACAGACTCACCCATCATATATTTTCAGTTCATTCTCGAGGAGGTTATGAGACCCACTTGGCCTATAGCACAAATTTAACTTCT
>NW_004524591.1:9162353-9199584 GCF_000260255.1 Octodon degus
TTGTGGCAAAGGCATCGATGGTTGCTTAAGTTAATGGGTAAGAGTAGAATTAAAAACAGGATATTTTAACAGCCTAAAGTATTTCCTTATTTTCTGTGTTTGATTTCATTTAGTATTAATTTGTACATTGCCTTTTTTAGTGTGTTCCTTTTAATTGCATAGTTACAGCATTTTTGGTTCAGCATCTGAAGAAAATTGACTTATTTCATTACTGTAGAAAATATTTCTGTAAATATTCACACATGTATTTTATGTAGCAATAGACTTCCACTTTTCATAGGTAAAACTTGTAAGTGAAGTTGCCAGATTATATAGTATGTGTTTGTTACAATTATGAATCTGTGTGCTAATCACTTTTTAAATTTCCACCAGCACTTCTCATCTTCCTAGTTGCTCTATTTTCTCACCAATACTAGTTATGGTCAGCTGATTTTTTTCAAAAGTCAGCCATACTTACTTGTATTGTGTAGCAGCACTTTGTTTTGAAATTAGTTTGCATTTCTCTAATAATTAGCAACAGCATACTTTCATACACTAATTTAATATCTATATGTATTATTTGTAGAAACACATATTCTAAAAGTTTTCCAAGCATTATTTGCAAATATTATACATTATGGCACACTACACTAATATAAAACTAAAGAAGTTTGGTTTTATATTAATAGTAATTTTAGGCATAGGGACCAGGGGTTTGATCCCCTGGCCTGCCATGCCAGCTCCACCACTGGGGCACTCTGAGATGGCAATTGAGACTGGGCGTGGTGCCACTCATCTGTAATCCCAGCTCTTGGGAGGCTGTGAGCAAGCGGATCACTATGAGTCTGATCTAGTAGGGAGACCCTGAACACCCTGTAGACCCTTCCATAAAATACAGAAAAAAACCCTATAATTTAGTCATTCCAGCTAATCTTTAGCCACTTGTGTGTGGATCTCTTTTTATACTATTTTGCTATCAAACTACACACGGAATTTCAAGCACATCTCTTCTTGAAAGCACAGTCAGCCATCCATATCCTTGGTTTCTGAGTTCATGGATTCAACCAATTGCAAATTGAAAATATTCAGAAAAATAATGTGTGCACTGAAGATGAATGAAATGTTTCTTGTCATTCTTCCCTAGAAGAGTGTAGCAACTATATACATAGCATTTACATTTTATTATTATTACAAGTAATCTAGAAATGATTTAAAGGATAGCAGACTCTGGGTATGAGTAGGTTGCATGCAAAAACTCCTCAGTGTATAAGAGATTTGAGCCATCCAGCTTTTACTATTCTTAGGGTGTGCTGCGGCAAATCACCTACAGGTAAACAAGGACACCTGCAATTGCATGTTGCTTATACATACAATCTGACATTCTCTGCCTTCTGACCAAGGCAAAAAGGCCACAGATTGTCCATTGGTTTTTTCCACTATAGAAGCATATTTCAAGAGTAAAACCAGCCTCTTTTGCAGTATGTTTTTGGTCACTGCACAACCATGAGATACCTAAGTATTTCACAGAGAATTGTGTGATTTCCTTACAGAGCCATCAGTGCAAATCCATAACTTGAGCCTGATCAGGAAGACAAACCACCTTATATACAATAGATAGGGTGAGCTGAATGCCTCCAAGACAGAGAATCAGTCTAACGTCTTCAGAGCAGGCAGACCCTTAATGAACAGATCCCATAGGATGGTCAGACTTAACGATACTACTCTTTGAACTGAGGAAAACTCATGTCATTACGGGATTGGAACCAGTTAAGAAGCTGGAAATTTTTTTGAAAACTAATTTAACTCTTGGGAATACCACATATAAAATGATAATCTTTTCCTTGATTTAATGAACAAGCACTAAAAGGCCTAAAGAGAGAAGTTACTTAGTATTTAAATATTCATAATCTGGTTCTGGCAAACTCCTAATGATGATTGGAGGTTTGTGCTCATACAGACTCACCCATCATATATTTTCAGTTCATTCTCGAGGAGGTTATGAGACCCACTTGGCCTATAGCACAAATTTAACTTCTGTCTCTCTCTCTCTCTCTCTCTCTCTCTCTCTCTCTCTCTCTCAATCTGTCTCTGTCTGCCTCTGTCTCTGTCTGTCTATCTATATCTCTGTCTCTGTGCCTGTCTCTCTCTGTGTCTATCTCTCTCTGTCTCGGTCTCTGCCTCTCTCTCTCAGACACACACACACACACACACACACACACACACACACACACTTCACTCAAGCAACACCCTGGTGAGAGAGGTAAGGCCTTCTGTAAAAAACAAAAAGATCTAATTCTTTTTGCCAAATTAGTGCCAGAACTACAAAAGTTAAATCCCTTAGAGAATTTTCTTGGAGATGGAGGTAAAAGAGTTTTGATTAAATCCACATTTTATGTAACTGTCCAGAAGTAGTACATCATTTACAAAGCTTCCAGAGTGCACCATCATCCTCATACAATTCAGTTAATCATAAATTAATTCTACATGTTAGAAAAGTATAAGACTAGCAGCCAGGAGTTGTTCACAATTCAAGAATTGTGCTCTACCTGATGATGACATATTAAGTCTACTGACCACAAAGAATATGCAAAAATGCGTTTGAACTTCACAAGTATATGTAAGTGTTTGAACACTAGTGTTCTGTAGGAAGGCTCACTAATTTAGGCACCAATTTACTAACAACTTCATAGATGTTTGTATTTGTGTGCATATTTACCCAAATCTTCTGCCTTGCTGAATGTGTACAGCTGGGGAATGATGGAAATGCTCACCCATATTAACAAGTTGACATTACTATAGATTCATGACCAGAATGGAACAGAGTTCACGATTGCAGTGCTTCAGACAAGCTCATTGTCCTGTGTACAACCATATTTACACTGTGTCTTTCCTTCACACTGCAAAATTTTCACCACTTCTTCTCGTTCTATCTTGGGTATATTTTTTGTCACATTAAAATCTTTTCCTCATGCCAATGATCTTTCCCCAAAAGCCATGTTCCACTGACAACATCCTCAATGCATGACAGTCTCACCTTCTTTCCAGTTTCTCAGGCTAACAGTTGAGACTCCCAGCCTCATGCTCTATGCCTCACCCATCAGCATGTCATCTTCATACTCAAGAGTTTCAAAATCTAACTCCTTCTGATTCAGTGATTCAACAAGCTGAATAGGAGTGCCAGCATACTGGAGAGACTCAGAGAAAATCGACTCCAAACCCAGGTAAACTGGAAGAAGGGGAGGGACACATGTACTGATGCCAAAATTAAACTGAAATAAAAGAAGTATAGGTCAAACAAGAATCTAACTATTTTTTTTTTTTTTTTTTTTTTTTGGCGGAACCAGGGATTGAACTCAGGCCATTGCACTTGCCAGGGAAGTGCTTATTCCACTGAGCCATCTCCCCGGCCCCTAACTACTTCTTTCTTCCTCTACCACTGCCAATCTGATCTGACTCCTGTCCTGATAGTTATATTTTCCTGACAGGTCAACTGCTTCTATGTTCACATTACTAGACTCTGTCCTCAACTTTGCTGTAGAGTGTTTTTTTAGAAATATAATTCAGTTACTAATAAATTTGAAGACCATTTAGCATGTGATCTATGCATAAATTATATGATATATAAAGTTTTTGATATAAGTACTTCGCAATATTTAAGAGAGTTGGTTTTTAATTGGATTATATTGCTTTTATAATCTGTCATATGGCTTAGGTTCTGGATTATTTGGTAACACTATTGCTTCTCCCTACTTTCTGAAACACTGACACAATCACCTGTATGAGATTTCCTCATACGAAAATATTTTGTAAGCATTAACTATTAAGGTGATCAATGCTGGTCTGATGTTCTCTCGTGTCTTCCCAGCTTTTAGAGGATATATGGAGAATGTTTGGTAAAAAAGAAAACACCTCGGTAATCTAGTAATGTATCGTTTTCAAAGACATATGAAGTGCTCTGGCCACTAATTGACATGTTTTCATTGTTAGTCAGAGCTTTAAATAAGCAGAATAGGAAAATTCTATAAAGGAGATAAATAATTGATTTATCCTTTGAGTTGAAAATTAAATGCTTTTCAGTTTGTGGAATGACAGCATGGTAGTCACCATTATTAACATTACTAATGGATATTTGAGCATCATTTAAACAGGTATATATTGATATAGATTAGTGTTTTTCAAAGTTCAGTGTGCATATAAGATGCTTAAAAGCTTGTTATAGGGCAGATTTCAGTTCAGTAGCTTAGATTTTATACTTTTAAGGTCCTAGTAATACTTATAAAGGGACTTCAGATTATCTTTCTAGTAGCAAGATTTTTTGTGTAAAGAAATTTGAACAAAATGTCATCCAAACTTCATTTTAACATGAAAAAGAAAAAGGGATTTAGGCCATGAAAAGAAATGATTTTCAAGAGGCTTTTATATTAGAAGAAAAAGCAGAGAATGAACAAATACATAAGGAATAGTAAACTCATCCATAGTATTTTAAATGTGTGGGCTTTAGTGCCAGATATTTGGCTTTGAAATCATACTAACACTCATTAATTGTATGAGTCCTGACATAGCTGATTAAATAAGTTTAATATAGTTTCTTTGTCCATAAAATAAATTCAATAGCAATCACTTTTAGGATTGTGAGACTTATAGAAGAAAACATACCATTATCATGATGAAAAATAAAAATAATATTTCAAATATATAGAATTGTATTTTAAAATGCTAAATATACATTGTATACTATACATTATATTAGCAATATTTATAGTATGAAATTCACAAAGGCTTTTCTATTTTAAATAATTATGTAAATATTAATCATAGCATTGAAAGTATTAAGTAACATGAGTGTTACATGACATTTAATGGTAAATCTTTGAGCAAATGAATATGCCTAATTATAGAGTTTTTCCTTATGCTAATGTACAACTAACATTTTATAATATAACATCCAAAAATATGTTATCTTCAAATTGTGGACCATTAATTTTCTTTTTTTTTTCATTTTAATAGATTTTTTTTTTTTTTTTTGCAATACCAGGGATTGAACTCAGGACCCTGCGCTTGCCAGGCAAGTGCTTATTCACTGAGCTTTCTCCCCAGCCCACCATTAATTTTCTATATGGATACCAAGTCAGAAGACCTGGACTTGAGGCTAGGTGAGTTGTTAAAACTAACATATTTCCATGAGAAAGCCACTTCACTTTTGGCTCCTGCTTCTGGAAAAACCATATTCGACCACAAATAAAATCTCCCCTATATCAAAGCTCCTAACCCCCTCCTTATTGTGATTCTGGTATTTTGTTGGATTTAAATTTAACCCTGCAGACACATATACTATGCTTCTTCATTAGTAAGTCTGCTCTTACAAGGGCCAACTATGAAATCAGCTACTTAAATGCAACACAGTCCCTCTGACTATGGTACATTTAGTTGCTATTCTATCTTGATACAACCATATATATGGATCTACATGGTAAATACTACCAAGTATTTGATAGTTATGCTCAGCTTTTCACAAAAATGAGATCATTGATTTTTATTACAATTCTATGATGTAGCTATTATTTTTATCTCCATTTTAGAATTGAGGCAACTGTTGTATAAGGAAATTAGCTTATCTGTGTTTGCTCAGACTTGCCAGTTCCATGACTTGACTCCAGAATTCATATTTTTATCAATATGACAAGTTCTCTGAGCCACAATGAAAATAAGTCTATTGAACGGCTGCGTTTAATTATTTTCTATTAGTTGATTCATGTATACAAGACTCACTACAGTAAGTCTTTTGTACATGCTAAAAATTATCCCCACAAATATTTGAGCTGTTGTTCTATTTCACCATCCTGTGATGCTCAAAGATGTTAGATTCATCTTTTACCATATTCTCCATTGCCCTCATGATGTCCCCCTTTTCTGAGATTAAAATAAACATACAAAAATGACCTAAGAAATTAACATGGTCTGAAAATCATCTTGTTATTCCATTGTGTGCACGTTGAAAAGTCTTAAGAGAAGAACTCTGCTTATTTGTAGTATTGCAATACCTTCTGTGATTTCTAGGAAAATAATTCATTGCGTTTTGGAGGTAACAAGTGAAGTAAACATAAATTCAAGTCCAAGTTAAGTAGTTATGTCTTTTGAAGATTTTATATCTGGTGGGGTCTGCTCAGTGTCACCAGGCCTCCAGAGCAAATATAGCTGTAACATTCTGTCAGAGAGAACTTGCATCAGGAACAGCAAAACAGATTTATGTCATCGACCCCCAAAAGTGATTAATCATTCCTTGAGGTCACTTTCAACTATCAAGGTAAGTGCATTTGAAAAAAAATGCTAAAACTGCTGTAAGCCAGGCCCAGTGGTTAACTTTCAGGTGGTAGAAAACAATTTTGAAAATTCAAAAGATAATTTTCTTGGGAGAACATGAAGAGAACATGGAGAATATGGGGATGGGTGCCATTTGTTAGCACACTTACAAACTGTTCTGAAAACCAGGGCACATTTGGAAGAAAATAAACAAGCTTCACAGCCTGGTTGTGATTTCATGAATGTGACTGTTAAGAGGTTCCCTCTCTTTGTGTGAAATCCTGATGAGATAGTTTCGACATGGTTAGGTTGATGTGCCGTTTTCTCAGGCTTTAGGAAAAATACCGAGTCAGAGAGATTTTACTCACTTAGGATTGGCCCAGCTGCAACAGACACCTTGGTCTTTTCAAGATTTTATCTTTGTAGAAGGTCCAAAGCTAGCTGTGGCACGTGTTTGATAGCTGGTGACTGGACAATTCTCTGTAGCTTAACGGAGGGCCTTGAGAGTGCGGACATTGAGTCAGGAGTATTCCATTGTCAAGTGTTCCAATAATTCCCTCCCACAGACATGTATCTTCACTTACAAGCTTAGTGAGCTGAACTATACCTCAACCAGGTCTCTCTCTCTCTCTCTCTCTTTTTTTTTTCCTTTTTTGAAACAGGGCGCCACTATGCAATTTAGGCTGGCCTTAAGCTTACTGTACAACACCAGGCTGGTTTCAAACTGGCAATGATTCTCCTGCCTCTGTTCCCAAGTGCTGGGGTTACAGATGTGCACCAGCATGCCCAGCTCAGCTAGATCTTAAAGTATACATAATGGAGGTAGATATTAGGATCTCTAAAACATCTAAGAGTTAAAACAAGCACAGGGAACACAGATACATTGCATTTTTTATTTCAAGATTTTGTGTGAGTGAGCATGTACACGCAAATTTGTGTGTGTTAGGGGTTATGTGGTGTACTTATAGTTTCATTAAACAAATAGATACAAAACATTGTAAACAGAACAGCCAGCCACATGCAAGCATCTTGTGTCCTTCAAAACTACTCTTCACACCACGCTCCTTCCCAGTCTCAAGTGATGAGTCTTCATGATTGATTCAGAAGCCCAACCTAAGGGGGACGATGAGCATTCAGGGAAGTTAATTTTGTCTGTCTTTCTTTCTTTCCTTCTGTACTAAGAATCAAACTCAGGACCTTGTACTTCCCAGGCAGGAACACTGCTGAATTATATCTTTGACCCAAGTTAATCATTTTGACAATGGTTGTTTTTGTTTCTTTATGCCTTTAAGATAATTGGATGTACAATATATCTTGTTTTAATTAATTGGCTTCATGCCATGTCTTCTTCCCCAAATCTAGTATCTTGAATAACAGCCTTCTTTTCTTCTACTATAAACGTATCCAAGTGTACATTATATCCCACACCGCCTAGAAACCCTAACCAGTGCCTTAAAGATCTTCCTCAAATATACTTGAATATTACAGAAAATACAGTAACAATTATAAAGATTCATGAAGTACAGAAGATTTTTTTTTTTTTGCTTTGAGAAGGTTAACATCCAAAGGTAAGTGCTTTCTGAAAGTGCTAACTGGAACACCAACAGATACTGGTTATGTTGCTTTAGGCTGAAGAGTAACTTCATGAATAATTTCCCATAGTTAATCCCAAATTTAAATATCTTTCACTTTATCATGACTGACTACTTGCCACTATAATTCTAAGAATCCATTTAACTCTTCAGAGTTGATTGTATTTTTACTACCTATATACTCTCATTTATATAAATGTTCATCATGAAGCTTTAACTTCACAAATTTGTATATTCTATAGGTCTACCAAGGACCCAGTTCAAATTAGGTTAGTAGCTGGAAAATCTTGAGTCAAATGAAATGAAATGAATCCATTAAATATAGAGTTGGTTACCCCAGTAAAATAACAGTGGAATTATATGAGATAGCAGGAAAATTTCAGGCAGGAAGGCAAAATTTCAAGAAGCAGATTTACTTACCAATCTGTGTGTATGAGCACTAAGAGGAAATCATACATGATGAAAATTCCCACACCTTCAATACATGTAAAGTGAGATACAAGTATCACTGTTTCTTCTCTTCTGCTTTTCCTTTCTGATTCTAACTTTGCGTCTATGGGAAGCCAAGCAAGTGAAATCTATGAGAGCGAATACTTCCTCCTACCTCAAATATTTACCTTGATATCAATTACATTTATATTAATGTAGAAGGGAAACATTCAGCATGAAACGGCACAGCATACATTGGACAAATCCATCTCCTTACACATAGGCTGTGTGTGGTCCCAAATATTAATTCTCTCAGGCTATGACGTGCCAGTCATAACTACAAGTGTTGTGTAGTAGCTGCCTCTGATTTTCAAAGAACATGGTGTATTTCTTAAAAATTGTATGTGTACAAATTATAAGTGTGTATACAAGAGTAATTTCAATCTAATTATAAAATACCTACAATTTAGTTTTCAAATAGTCTGTTATAAATGAGTTAATAAGAACTCTATTACAATTTAAGTAATGAACTAAGAAGAATATATGCAGTGTATTATTTGTTGAAACTGTACTTTCGATTTGATTTGAAGCTGTCTCTTTGCTATATGTTTATCAAGAAAACTTTGAAAAGAAAAAAAAAACAATTTAAGTAATGACATTTTATAACAATGTTTTTTTAAATCTCAGATATCCTGAAAATGCATCATTGATCTATTGGCCTTTTAAGAGTATTTTTTAAATCTCACTACAAATGTACACATTATTTTTGAACATACATATAAACTTCAGAAAAATTAAGATGTAAAGTACTTAGCTTGTAAAGTGGAAATATATTCATTTTTTATGCATCAATTTTTTGCTAGACATGCTATCAACTCACACTGATTCATAAATGTATCAATTCCACCCATTTAAGCTACAACAATGTTTTATTATTGGGTGGTCAGTCATCCAAAAACCTAGGAGACAGAGTTCCGAGATGGAAAATCACTGTGCTCTAAACTTGTTCTTGGAACAATCCTGCTTTAAACACTATGATAATGCTAAAGTTCATGAACCTTCCCTGTGCCTCCTCGGAAACAAATCAAGATCAGCATCTCTCCAACTTTCACCAAATAAAAGGTGGAGATAGGGTTGGTTTTCCTGAGCCCTGTTGTCAGAACATTAAGGTTATATCAATAACTAGAGTGAGTATAAGAATGAGCTGTCCTCTTATTAAAATAAGAGGAAAAGGGGCCTCAACTGATGGAAAGGTTTGCTTTGAATATTCTCTCTGTGTTCCGTGAAGACCTGGAGTTGCGTCTATCACCACACCCAGTCCCACAAGGGCTTTAATTGACATGCCTGATAATATTGTTTTAAATTTAGTAGGGACGGCCTCCCACCACTGACTGTTTCTATAGAGCATTATGGAACTCCTGGGGAATTATCCTTCCAAAGAAAGCATGGAATTCCTATCTGAAATATTTATTTCTCTAAGACTCTAAATGGAAATGTCTAGGGAAAAAAAGTGAAGGGCAGGACAGTAGAGAAAAAAGGAAAGAAACAGTGAGCTGCACACTCTTGGGAAAAATGCTCGATTTTTATTACTGTAATTTCGTTGGTTACAATGTTCGTGCCTATCAAAAATAAAGGAAAATAATGCTGACAGTTTTGAAACTTTCCATTTCTATTCTACATTTGCCTTGTAATTCCATTGGTAGTACTCAAGGATAAGTCCTCTTGTATATTTGCATTCACCTCAGAATGTACTTCACTTTAACCAAGAGAGATTGAAAAATACAGACAGAAAAATTTGTAGTATGGATGAAAATATTACTTGTCATTTTTTATATCTTTTTAAAATTATTTATTTATTTGGTTCAGGGCCTTGCTATGCAACTTGGACTCATAGCAATCTTCCTGTCTCAGCCTCCCCAGTGCTGGGATTGCAGGAGTGTGCTACTACACTTAGTTCCAGGGTGGCACAGGGCCCTGTACAACATGTGGTACCAGAGACTGAACATGAGTTCTTGTGCTCACCAGACAGCACTTAGACTGCTGAGTTATCTCCCCAGCCCATTTTTTCTGTTTTTAAAAATACGAGTCATTTCAAATGAATGGTGATCCAAGAGACTGCCTGTTTATTTGCCTAATAAGCAGACATTATTGATCAAAAAACCAACTTTTTAAATAAAAATTTAGGTCATAATTGAACTCCAGGATGAAACAGCTTATCATTTTGGGTCATGTCAGATTTATTTTGTTTCTCATTGCAGTTTTCAAGGGGTCTGCTCTCTCAGTTCTCAGTTGGATCATGTCAGAATAAGATGCCCTCTGCTATGCCATTTAGACGAGTAATTTGTTAGCTCTAAGTTTACCTTTACTGGAAGAATCTGATAGCTTTTATTTCTTTTAACTTGCATTTCAAGAATCTCCACTCTGATGTACATTCAGGTAATATGTACCTGTCTTTGATTTTCTTATCATGCCCTTTGAATGGTTTCAAGTGACCCACATTCCTTTTCATGATGAAGTCACCAGGGATTGGAAGTTGGCTGATAGAACAGACATCCAGAACATTCCAAACAAAGGGCTGGAGTCAAGATCCTGACACCCTTTCTGTTATCGCTTCCCAGTCAGGTCCTTCATGAACCCAGGTAACACTTGGGCCTTCAAATTAAGATTAAAAACATCTGCTAGAGGAATTGACAAAAGGCCTCAGAACACTTAGTCAAATTCACATAGACTCCATCTGGGACTGGTGATTCTTACTACTTTCATATCTTTAATTGTTTCTTGCACCTACATAGATCAAAGTTCTCTCTGTAATCCATCCTTTCCACCATGGCATACTTACCTATTTTATATCAAAATATCTAATATTTACCATCTGGTTTCATAGAGGAATATAAATCTTTATGAAACTAAATTAACATTAACTTTTTCTTAAGCTATGTGACTGTATTTTTTCTTATGTGCAAATTTAAGCAAATCATGACTTTCATAGTATACTTTAAGTTTAGAAACAGGCTTCCTTGATTTTTCCTCTGCAGAGTATTTGGACATGCTTCTGAAATTCCTGAATTTAGAGGTATAAAGAAAATCTGCTGTTTTTAAAAAAAAATTTTCTTCTTCATTGAGACCACAATAGATTGTTGCTGAATATTTAATAAGAACTATATTAAAATGAATATTTCTTTCATATCCACATTAAAACTGCAAATGAAACTTGTATATCAGCTAACTGTGGAAGACACTAAATAACAGCTAAAATCATACATATATACAGGCATGATTCATATAAATCAATGCAAAATCCTTTGGTTATTAATCAAAAGCTCCTATAAAACAGTGTACCTGGTTCCATCCTGTGTTCCCATGTGACTGATTATGTGCTACCCTTGTTGCATATCCCATGTGCTGTGTTCTTTTCCCACAGTGCTGTAGCTTCTTGTCTTTATCCTTCCCACACTGCCCATGGTGCTCACAGGTTGAATCTTTGGGATAGCACCTTATTTGGAAGTTATATGGTATGTAGTTATACACTGAAATGCTTAAGGTGTTAATAAGATAGAAAGATAGATAGATAGATAGATAGATAGATAGATAGATAGATGATAGATAATAGGCAATTTCTGATGGACTGTCTAATTGTACAAGTCCCAGTGAAATTCTCAAAATTACTTTTATATTGGTCAAGGTTCTCCAGAGAAATGGAATCAATAAAGCAGAGACAGAGATACAGAGGCAGAAACAGATGGAGAAAGATTTGGCTTAAATGATTATGAAAGGAAGATAGAGAATATCCTGTCTGTCTTCAAACAGGAGGACTAAGGAAGTCCTTCAGTCTGCTCTAACAGGCCTAAGAGCCAACAGAGGCAAGGGTGTAAGCCAGGTCCCATCCAGATTCAAGAATCAGGAGAACCAATGTCTGAAGAATAAAGCAGATAGGTGTGTCATCTCAGAACAAATTCGTTCTCTTGCCGCTCTCGTGTTTTCTTCAGGACTTCAACAGATTGAATTTTCCTCACCAACATTAGGGAAAATAATCTTTTATTACCATTGTACCAATATACATGCTAATTTCTTCTAGAAACACCTGCAACCATAAGCAGAAATGATGTCATATATCAATCTGGGTGTCTCTTAGCTCAATCAAGCTGGCATGTAAAACTAACCAGCATGCCTCTCGATGACAGAAGTTCATGTTCCTGCTGATCTCTAACACCGTAAGGTAAGCACGGAGATCCTCCTATGAAACAGGGTTTTGGAATTAGTAGACTTAGGCCTTTTCTCTATTTTGGATAGCCACCAATTCTGTGATCCTAGAATTAGAATTAACACTTCAACCATATTCCTCTCATCCAGCACTGAAAGAATATGTCTTTCTAGGGCAAAGATTCATTCCAAGGAGTACATCATAAATTCTAAGTATATCTTCTTTTATAATGATATATGTCACAGAGAACTATGAAAAATGAGCTAATTTTATGACACAGCTCTAAAAAGATAACATTTCTAATGATGGAATACCTCCTATTGAGCTTCAAGCTGCGAAGTATTTTAGAAATAAATGCCATAGAAGTGCGGAAGGAATGTGTAAGAGAAAATAGATGAGATTCAACCATAACACTATGTGAATATTCTGATTTTTATCAAAACTATAGCCAAGAAACTTTGAATTTTTTCTGAGATACATTTACTACTTGAAGAACTCAAAATGTGTGTTAATACCATTAGATCTGTAAATACATAGCTTTCTTAAAGTGCAAAGGTATGTATAAATGTAGGGGAAATAGAAGTGGTTGTGCATGCCAGAGTCAGAAAAGACCTAATCAAACCTTAAACTTAAATGTTATGCTGAATTTTGGTCAAGACACACTCTAAAATAAAATTTGAAAAAAAACCAGTAACAAACCCTAGTAATTTACCATAGCTAAATCTTGGAGAAAACCCAAATGTCCATTAACCAAGGAATAGATTTAAAAAAAAAAAAAGATGTGGTAGTATTGGAGTATTATTCAGCATTAAAAATTCAGCAATGGAGTATTATTCAGCATTAAAAATGGGTAAACTTGAGGTTTTTACAGATAAGTGGATGCAACTAGAGACCGTGCTCATAAGTGAAATAAACCAGACTCGCATTTGTAAACATCATATTGTTTTCATAGTATATGAACTTGAAAGAGTAAATAAAATCTGAGAGAGTACAATAGATAACTGTGAAAGGAAAATAAACTGTCCTAAGGGAAGGAACAACTGGATTGAGGAAAAGGAGAAAAAGAAAGAAGGAAAAAAGAAATACTTATGTATATACATAGGATAGCTTGGGTAATTGCACAGATGGTTTCTGGTGGTCTACTGAAATGAGTAGTTAATGCTTAATTTTTTTCTCTTTTATTTTTTTATTAATTTTGTATGCTTATATCTGGTAATCTGAACAACTAATTTGAAGACAGCTCATGAAATATGACAATATTTGTTGAATTCCTACTATTTTGTTTAGTGAAATTCTGTATCACTTCTTATTTTATTTTATTATTTTTATTCTCTTTAAAAATAAAAATAGCTGGCAAATAGCTCAGCTGATTAAGTGTTTGCAAGAAGGCACAGGGGCCAGGGGCTCAGTTCCCCAGCTTGCCATGCCGGCCCTGTCCCCAGGGCATGCTGAGATAGTGATTGAGACTGAGTGCAGTGGCACACACCTGTAATCCCAGCTCTTGGGAGGCTGTAAACAGGTGGATCACTATGAGTCCAGTGTAGTAGTGAGACCCTGAACACCCTGTAGACCCTTCTATAAAAATACAAAAAATAAAAAATAAAAAATAAACATGTTTTAAGAAAGAAAACAATAAGCCATGGGAAATCAGAAAATCAGATATGCAGAGTTATCATATTATTAAAATCTAATGTCCAGCTTTCAATAAAAGAATCACAAGGTATATAAAGCAACAAGAAAATATAAGCCATTCAAAGGGAAAGATAAATGAACAGAAACTGTCCTGAAAAAAACATCTGATGATAAATGGCTTATAAGATTTGATAATTACCTTAAAAATGTTCAAGTAATTGAGGAGTGCTGTGGAAAGAGCCAAGAAAATAATGTAAGAACAAAATGACAACTTTAATGAAGGAAATACATAAGTACTACATAAATATGTGTCCATTCATCTTGATTGTCAACTTGATTGAATTAATAAATTCCTGGGAGAGGTGATGAGACTGTGTGAGTGGTAACCACATAAATGGTTTTTCTTTTTCCATAATTTTATTAAGAAACAAATAGCAATGAGACAGTTTCAAATCAAATTGGTAGGACAGTTTCAATAAATAACACATTGCATACTGTCTTCCTAGTGGTTATTTGTTGTACAAGATGCAGACATGATATTCTATTTACAAACACTACTAGAACAAATCCCTCTATTCATTAAGAGAATGCAGCTATATATCTATCCTAACCATTTTGAATACATAGATACAAAATGGTCATTCATCTGCATCCCCTTTTTTGTTCAGTTCGGTCATCTAAATATCATAGGTGTGTGAACTCAGCAAAATATTCCAAAAGAATCCAGTAGCCCATAATAGTATTGGGTCTTCCGCTTGACTGGCAATGTCAGAAGTTGTTGACCTGAGTCACCTACAGCTCAACATAACATGGCTTTACTTCTTATACTTCGTTTTTATACTTTTCTGCTGGAAGGTTAAGACCAAGGTAAAGCAGGACCTATGCAACAAGAGTCGTAGCTTTGGGTCTGATAAGGTCAGTGAAATTCCCTCAGGATTTATCCTGAGACCCTGTACCTCAGATTGTAGATCCTTTGTCAGTGTCAGCCATATGGATGAGTCACGGCCATTGCCTGGCCAATTTGCTCTCTGTGAAAGCCTGAGAGAATGTTTTCTCACATAAATTGTTTTACCTACTGATGAAATAATAGCTGCATTCCTTGTGAAGAGATAAGGCCTACCTAGAGAAAGTGGTAATGGGAATGGAATCTTGAGTCATATCTGACTCTCAACCCTTTCTTCTCAGGCTCTCTCTACTCTCTACTTTTCTCTGCCACAAACTTCTTTCATGACGTCTCTTCCTTGAGGCAGACACCCATGAATTCAGATATCTAAAACTGTGAGCCAAAATAAATTTTTCCCTCATACAGATTTTGAGCATCAGGTATTTTGTTCCAGCAATGGAAATTTGAATAATACAAAAAGAAAACAAAAAGAAATTTGAGACTTTAAAATAAAGCAACTGAAACAATAACAACAAAATCAGAATTCTTAGAGAGATTTGAGCAGAAAAAGTAATAAATTAACTTGAGAAAAGAACAATAGAAATTGTAAGTCTGAGAAATAGAAATAAAAGAGATGAAAAATACCAACAGAGCATAAGAGACCTATTGAACCTCATCTGGTAGACTCATTTGTATGTTGTGCAAATCTCATGACACAAAGAGAAAGAAAGAGAGAGAAAAAAAAAGATACTTATGATTCGACACCATTGGCTAGTAGACTCCTAGTGCTAGAGAAACACAAATCTCTCATTTTCAGCACTGTGGAATATATGTATATCCATCAATATCTCTATGTTTATGTGTATATTTATATAATCTATCTATATCTATGTCTATATCTATGTCTATATCTGTATCTCTATCTGTTGTTGAGAATCTTCTTGACTGTCAGCAGATTACTCTGACTCATAATTCTCTAAGCATACTTCAACTTCTCTAAATAATACATGGCTAGAGGGCTGGAGAAATAGCTCATGATCTGAGTGCCTGACTGGCTAGCACAAGGACCTGAGTTTGATCCCTGGTACTGCATACTGTGCCAGCCCCCTCTTGCAAGCCTGAGAGATGAGACCCTCCATCAAATAACACATGGCTATATGTTGTCAGGGGTAGAAACGTGTTATGATCAGTTTCGTGTTACTGGAATAAAATACCAGATATCAAGGACTTACAGAATGAAATATCTGGAGAGAGGTGTTTGAGTCCATGGTTGGCTAGCTCCATGATGGAAGCAGAGGTGAGCTTCTCATGTCATGCATTAAGAAGCACAGCTTAAGGGAGGATGGGAGGCAGTGGATGAATCCACTGATGAAGAGAGCACCAGAAGCCAGTGACTTTCCAAAAGCCCCGCCTCTGAGTGTGTGAGGCTCTGGGAGGACAGCCTCCATCTGAACCATAGCAGCGTGTGTCTGTACCACCAACTGGTTTGCTTGTTTCTTTCCCTGAATTCCTCTTTCTCTCCCTCACTCCCTCCTAACTTTTCTGTAACAGGCCTCGAATATGTCTTGCTGGCCCCAGGTTTACACCAGGTAAAGCCTTTCTCCATCATGGTTTTCTCATTTCAAACACATTTAGCATTTATAGAATGAAGGTCAGATCGCAGAATAAGCAACTGTATCTAGAGTGTCAGATGTTGGTGCTGCTGGTTCAACTTGAGTTTCCTACACATTTGCATTGTTTGTTACTACATGTTAGGAGTTGAGGGCTTAAGTATGACTTCTGGTGGAAATTGTCATGTATCTGTGTTTATATGTATTTTTCCTTTGACTCTGGAACTATCTACTGGATGATTTTTCTGGATAAAACATCAACTCAGATAAAATAGAAAGCACTCCAGCAAGGCCATGTGTGTATTACTCACTTGTTAGCTATTATGTTCAAAATTTAACAACTTATAATATCTGTCTACATACTAAGGTATTGTTCTGAGACACTTTCAAAATTAATTGTATTTTTCTAAGATTCAGACTTATCCTCACTCTGTTTTGTAATTAAGTAATTTGATTGTTGTTACACATAACTACTCAGGCCTGAAACCTGAGAGACAATTTCTTTCAAGAGGAATCATATTTACCTCAACTAATAAGACATTAAGTTTCTTTTCTATTGCCAAATGTACATTATCCATTACTCAATATGATATGCTGAACCAAAAAATCTCCAAAGTGCTAAAAATAGCATTTCTCCTCTCTCCTATTTCCACACTTTCTCCAGGGATGCAGACATTTTTCTTCATTCACCTCAGTCCTGATTGACATGCCTGTTATTTTCATCCAAGCCCTTTCTGGGAGCTGCCAATCACACCACACTTGGGCAGAAGGCTTGGGGCTTTTGAATCTGTAGTCAAGCATGCATAGTTGGGGTTCACTCCACCCAGCACTTTTGGATTTTGATTTCGGCATTATTTTCCCTACAGACTTCCAGAAATGAAAGTTGCTTTACCAAATCCCCGTGCCACCTGGCTCTTTCCCTTTGTTTAGATTTTACATTTTCCCAGCTATAAAGTAGCAGCCAGCTCAGGAGGAGCCAGTAGAGGGTTTAGCAGCGCACTGACTTTTACACAAATACATGCTGATTGACTACTGGCCAGAGCCCCTATTTGCTGAACCACTTTTACAATTTAGTGTTTCCTTCCAGACCACCTCAGCAAGAGCTTGTCTTTTGTATTTCAGTGGCAAAAGATGACAGAATGATGGCAGCTTGGCATATGCAGCCTTTAGCAGATGAAATGAAAGAAGTTAAAACACTTTGAAGCTACCTAGGGCTACCTACTGATCATTTCCCTGGACACCTCTGATTAGCCAAATCCACTGACTATAATCCACCATCAGTAACATGTTACTTTGAGTAACACCATTCTCACTTTGCCTTGAAATTTGCAGTAAAACATCTTTGAAATTAGCAGATGGTTTATGATCCCCACTGAAGACATATAACTAACAGTTAATTTGACCAAAAGGGTTAAAAATATTTTACCATTGTTTCCTTCCTGCTTACACAATCATTTTTACTGAGTAAACAAACCCACACTGTAGGAATGGTGGCTGCCCACAGGGGAGCAAGCTGACTGGTGCAGGAGGGTTGATGCGCATGTCCCACCCCCAGGTGAGCCAGCAGGCCTGTGTGGGGGTGGGGAAAGGCCCCTTCCCCACAGCAGGATGGTGAAGGGCTGCAGAGGCAAGGAGGAACCAACTGATTGGTCCTGGACAAGGACAACACCCAAGGAGAAAAGGGAGAAGCCAGTTCCCATGAGAGAGGGCATCAAGTCGCAGAGTCCTTACGTCCCCCTCCTGGTGGCCTACAGGGGCTGATCTCACTTGTCATCTTTCAAAGACAGTAAGGACATGCCTGGAGGTGGATGGTAACCATACTGATGGGGGTGTGTGAAGATGAACAGAGGTGTCTCCAGTGCAAGGAGGGCACCCCAAAAACTCAATCCCTAAAGCCTGGCATAGAACACTGTGGCTGGCTAGATTCCAAGCCTACAGTTCAAATCACATATTCAATAATACAGGATTTTTTTCTTTGAGTTGATTTTTTAAATTTATTTACTAATTTGTATTTTTATCTTTCCTTTACTGGGCTCTTTCTGTTGTGAAATTTTATGGTTTCAATTCCTGTTTTGTCGTTCCTCTTCTAGTTTTTTTTCTCCTTTCCAAGTGCTTTTCTCTTCTTTCCTTTTATCTTTTTTGGCTATTTATCCTTTCCCTTTTTGTTGTTTGTTCTTTCCAGCAACTGTTCTCTGTCACCATTAATTTAATTTTGTTTCTAAATAGCCTCATCTTACTTTTCTGTGCTCATTCTCTCGTCTCATCTTCAAATTTTGCATTTATCACTCTGTAATTCCTTACTCCTCCATCTTTACTACTATAGCTATTAAGCTGTATTTGGATTTCTAGAAAGACAGTTAATTCATACTATCACTGTTAATATTGTGCCATTGATAGTAAAGGTTAAGTCTTTCCATTTGTGGACATTTACTACTTGGTTTGGTGCCCACAGTATAATCATAAATCACTTTTCTAGGACAAGGGTGGTCCCTTATTTGTTCGTAGGGTTTGCCAATATTCAATTTGTATTTGATGATAGCATCAGATGTGGATTTTATTAATATATTCAAGGTGACATATCTATTGCTTTTAACATGTTTACAAAAAACTATAATTCAAGTCTCACTGCTGGGTGACTGATTTGAACCTGTTGCATTCCAACCATCTCAAGCCACTGGTGGTACATGCATAACTGTCCCCTTGGGTGGCATAAGACAGAGCCATCATTTGGTATGAGCAACTACTTGAGCAGTCATGCACGGGCCATTGGTAGCTCTAGCCAGTGGAAACATTAATTGATTTTTATGAAATGCAAATATATGCATTGCATTAATACTGTGGTTTATTCTAAAAACCTTGGTAATGGGACAAATAAATACACTGACTTCTTCTTTCTCAAGTAAAGGGATGTTACTGGATCCTGGGACAGATGCAAGGGATAGTATGCTCAGATGACATTAATTAATTCATACTAGAAAACAAGATTCCCACTATAGTCAACACCCCTCACAAATATAAAAATACAGAAGCATGTTAGAAGACAATCCAACAAAAAGCCTCCAAAGTGGCCCCAAAGATGATTTATGGGGCCTTGAGTGGGACAAAACCAAAAGCTACACAATCAAATTAAAACAAATCCATTAGGCTTTGACAAGCTTAGAGAAGATATAAGTAGTAAGCAAAACAAACAAAATAAGCAAAATGATCACTGAATCTGCAAAAGAGACTAATAAAAAGATAGAATCAAACAAAATGATGCAAACCAGGTCTTTACTTACCATCCCATCAGTATTTTAGGACTTAAGCCTAGTAGATCCCCTAAATAGCCATTTCATGAGTCATTGGAATTATGAATTATAGTACTCCCTGCAGGAAAATAAACTGGCTTAACCATCACACATACATGTTTAATTTTGTTTGCCCTATCATTCATCCTTAAGCTTCTGAAATTTCTTCCTTACCTACTGCATGTCTGAATAACAGCTAAAATATTGCTTTATATTTTCTGATCACATTTTATTGTTTCTGGTCACAAATGAGAAATTAATTTTTTTGCTATGATTTTAAAAATGGAAACCAAGGAAAGGGCCTCTTATTGTATCTTGTAGCCTAGAAGCTAATATGTGACCATGATTCAGTGGTGTGGAGGAAGTATAGGGGAATGAAATGGACATGGAAATGGTGGAGATATGAGAGGATAAGAGAATCATGCTAGCCTTGAACTCTCCTGCCAGGGTACACTCCTCCAGAGTCAGCTGTAGTGGGCACACATCTGAACATGGTTTTTAGTTGTATTTGTTGTTATTATTCTGTTTCATTCTTCTTTTATTTCTTTCTTCTCTCTTTCCCTCCCATCTTCTTCACCAGTTTTTCAGATTTTGTAATGTTCTTTTGTCCTCCAGTTTTCTTCTAATCTCTTCATCTTCTCTATTGTTTTCCTCTAACCCCTTGTAAATTTTCTTCTTGAAGGTAAAATCACCATAATGAGCATTTAATTAAAGCATACAATTTTCTGGTTCATTTTAGATGTTATTATGTAACCACAGATCTAGTGCATAAGGTTAAAAGTTAATAGAAAACATAGTTTGTCATTTTCTAAGTTGTGTTTGATAATATCATTATTGCTGATTGTACCACTTTAGCCAAGTTGACATAATTGTTCTAATCAGTTGTTCTTATTTTCTTAAGACTGACATTGTCTAAGTGTCATAAAAATATATTCCAGTGCCAAAGAAAGATATGTAGAATTCCAATTAGTCATGATTAAAAAAACTCTACAGCAAGGCATATAATAGTCAAGATCCAAGAAATTCAACACAAGAACAGAATATTAAAAGTTGTTAAAGAAAAGAAACAAATCACTCATAAAGGAAAGCCCATCAGAATCACAGCGGACTTCCCAACAAAACCCTCAAGTTGAGGAGAGCTCAGAGAGAAATATTTCAAGGGGTAAAGGAAAATAATATTCTACCCAGACTGATATAGCCAAAAAACTTCTTTCAAAATTGATGGAGAAATAAGATATTTCCATGAGAAAGAACACCTGAGAAAATTCAAGAACACAAAGCCAACATTCCAAGATGTTCTGAAGAACATCCCAGAAAAAAGGTACCAAAGATTACAACTCCATGAACCCTACTAGAATGTCTCCACCAGGCAAGACAAGCAATTAAACAAGGAAAAGGGATGAGCCAATAGCAGAAAAATAACATGACAAAAAGTTAATATATATCAGTTATAACTACTAATGTCAATGGCCTCAATTCATCAATCAAAAGAAGTCAACAGGCAGAATGGACTGAAAAGAAAGATCCAATAATATGCTGCATAGAAGAAACATATTTAACTTAAAAAGAAATTCATAGACTGAAAGTCAATGGATGAAAGGCAATACTCCATGTGACAGAAACCAAAATAACTATGCATTTACAGAAAAATTGGGTTTCAAACCGAGACTGATAAAGAGATATAAATAAGGTCACTATACCTTTTTAAAAGGAACAACCCAAGAGGGAGAAATAGCAATCATAAATTTATATGCACCTAAAATGAGTGCACCCAACTATATAAGATAAATATTAACAGACATTAAAAAATCAAATAAGCCCTGATACCATTATAATGGGAAACCTCAATATCCCACTGTCACAAATAGAACAACTAGGTAAAAACTCAACAAAGAAATATCAAACCTGGATTAAACTTTCAAACAAGTGGACCTAATGGATGTCTACAAACTGCTTCACCCCATGACATCAGAATACACGTTTTTCCCAGATACACATGAGACATTGTCCAAAAAAGAACTACATACTAGGTCATAGAGCATGCTGAAGTAAGTGCAAAGACTGCAATGCAATGAAATTGGAAATCATAGTCAAAAGAACCACAAAAACTTCATGAACACATGGAAATAACCTCTGGAACAACCAATGAGTCACATATGAAATTAAAGAAGAAATTATTTTTCTGCAATTAAACAGTAACGCCAATGCAATGTACTGGAACTTATGAGACAGAATAAAAGCAGTCCTATATGGCAAATGTATAGTGCTGAATATACATATCAAGAAAACTGAGTGAATTCTAATATACAACTTAAGGTTAAGTCTCAAACTTCTAGAAAGGCAAAAGTAAGTCAGTCTGAAGTTCATACGAGGGAGGAAGTTATATAGATCACAGCACAAATTGATTCAATGGAGACTAAGAAAATAATGCACAGAATTAATGAAGAGTTGGTTCTTTAAAAGATTACATAAAATTGACAGAACCATAGACAATCTTATTTTACAAAGCAAAGGCTCAAATCCATGCATTTGGAAGTGAAAGGGTAAAATCACAACAAATCCTTCAGAAATCCAGAAGATCATTATACAATACCTACTTTGAGAACCTGTATTCTAAAAAGATGAAAAAGAAAGAATTAATGTGCAATTCCTAAATACATATGAATTAGCAAAGCTGAATCAAGAAGATATAAAAATTCTAAATAAACCAATATCAATCAATAAAATTAAAGGTGTAATTAAAACTTCCCAACAAAGAAAAGGCCAGGTCCTGAGGGATTCACTGCTATATTCTACAAGAAATTTAGAGAAGACTCAATATGGCTACTTCTCAAACTCTCTAATGAAATTAAAAAAGAAGAAATACTCCCAAATTTATTCTTTGAAACATGCATTAACCTGCTACCAAAACCAGAGAAGAGTTCAACCAAAAAAAGAGAACTACAGGTGAATCTCCTAAACTAACCTAGATGCAAAATACCTCAAGATACAGGCAAATGGAAAGTAGCAAATCATCAAGAAAATTACACACTATGACCAAGTAGTATTCATCCCAGGGATGAAGAGATAGTTCAACATACCTAAATAAATGTAACATACTGTGTAAACACAGGAAAGACAAAAACCATATGATCACCTCAACAGATATAGGAAGTGTTTAGCAAAGCTCAATACATGAATAAAAACCCTACATAAAATGGGAATAGATGGTCTTTATTTCAATCCGATAGTAGCCATCTAAAACAAATAGGCACCATGATGCTACACAGACAAAAACTCCAAAGTTTTCACTCTAAAATCAGGAAGAAAAAGATGTACATACTATAACCACTCTTATTCAACATAGTTGTAGAAATATTACCAGAGCAATTAAACAAGAAAAAAGAAAGCAAAGAAAGATAGGAAAAGAAGTTAAATAATTATTATTTGTGGATGACATGATAGTCTATATTAAAGACCCCAAAAACTTCACTGAAAGACTTCTGGATTTAATAAACAAATTCAGTAGTGCACCTACACGCAAAGTCAACACTCAAAAACCAAAAACATTCCTACACGGGCATAACAAACTCATTATGAGAAAAATGAGAAAAACAACACCTTTCACAATAGCATCCCCAAAAAACACCCCCACAAAACATACCTAGAAATCTAAGAAAGAAGTAAAATATCTTTACTTTGAAACCTATAGTACTCTGAAAAAGAAGATAGAAGATGTCAGAAAATGGAAAGATATCCTTTGTTCCTGTGTATGAAGATTGAAAATGGCTATATTTAGAAAATTGATAGACAGGGCCAGCCAGCTAGCTCAGTGGATTAAAGCACCTGCTTAGGCAGGCACAGGGACCAGGGTTCAATCTCCAGAGTTCTGTGCTGGCCCTGCCCTTGGGGCTCGCTGGGATGGTTACTGAGATTGGGTGTGGTGGTGCATTCCTGTAATCCCACTGCTTGGGAGGCTGAAAACAGCAGGGTCACTACAAATCCAATCTGGGTAGTGAGACCCTATATACTCTGCACTAAATACATTAAAAAAAATTGATAGACAGATTTAATGTAATCTCAAACAAACTCACATCAGCATACCTCACAGAAATATTTTAGGGCAGGGTCTACAGGGTGTTCAGGGTCTTACTACTAGATTGGATTTATAGTGATCTGCCTGTTTGCAGCCTCCCAAGTGCTGGGATTATAGACACACCACCATGCCCAGTCTCAGTAACCATCCCAGCAGGCCCCAGGGGTGGGGTCAGCATAGCAGGCACCGGGATCTAACTCCTGGCCCGTGCAACTGTTTGCAGGTGCTTTAATCTGCTGAGCTACTTGGCTGGTCCTCACAGAATTAGATAAAACAATTCTAAAATTCATTTGGAACCAGAATGAAAAAGGCAATTCTGAGTAACAAAGGGAAGGCAGGAAGCATCACAGTCCCTCACTTGAAATTGTACAGCAAAGCTACTGTGGCAAAAGCAGTATGATGTTGGGGAAAAAAGATAAGATCAATGGATCAGATTAGAAGATAAAGAAAGAACTCCAAACATACTCAGCCACCTTATGTCTGACAAAGGGACCAAACACATTTACAGAAAAAGGTAGCCTCTTTAATCAATGCTGCTGGAAAAACTGGCTTTCCACATGCTAGTGATTAATAATAGGTCAATATCTTTTATGATACACTAAAATAGAAAAGGGTTGAAATTCTAAACATTAAAACAGAAGCACTAAACCTAGAATTGGTAAAACTTTTGAAGATATTGGTGGAGGCAAAGACTTTATGAACAAATAGCACTAGTGCAGCAACTATCACAAAGAATCAGTAAGTGGATCTCATCTTATTTGAAAGCTTTTGCGTAGCAAGAGAAACCACCAGCAGAGCCAAAAGACAACCCACAGAACAGGAAAAAAATTCCCAGTTGTTTGTCAGACAGAGGACTAATATCCAGAATGTATAAAGAATTTAAAAATTCACAGCCCTGAATTTAAAGACCTAATCTAAAAATAGGCATCTGAAAATAATGGATACTTTTCAGAAGTAGAATCAGCAAATAAGTATGTGAAAAATTGCTCAACATCACTGTCACTGAACAGATGAAAATTAGTACAATGCTGAGGTTCTATCTTACTCCAGAAAGAATGACTATCATCAAGAAATCAACCAATAACAAATGCTGGCAAGGCTGTGGGGAAAAGGAACCTTTCTCCACTATTTATGGGAGTATAAACTGGTGCAGCCACTATGGAAATCAGTACAGAGCTTCCTAAAAAGCATCAAACTACTTTCAATTTAATCTAGCTATGCCCTTTTTTGGTATCTTCCTGAAAAAATGAAAGGATTCTTACCATACTCATCTTGATAGAAGCATGATTTAAAAGAGGTAAATGTTGGAAACAGCCGAAATTCCCATCAACTGATGAATGGATAAAGAAGATGTAGGATTTTTTTTTTTAATACAATAGAGTACTAGTCTGCCACAAAGAAGGATAAACTTGAGAAATTTCTAAGTAAATGAATGCAACTTGAGACCCTACTCTTATTTGAAATAAATTGGACACATATGTATAAATACCACATAGTTTCTCTGGTATGAAAAAACTTAAGTGTAAATAAGGACCAAGATGTACAATAAATATGGTGAAAAGGTAAGGAAATGTTTAAATGGGAAAGAGTATTAGAGAAAGGCAGAGGGAAAGAAAGGAAGGGGAAAAATGGAGAAAGAAAAAATGGAAACAAACTTTTGTAAATAACAAGGGGAAGGAGGCCTGAAGGGAGAGTATAGGAATGGGGGAAAAATGAGTCATATCTTGTATGGCTACAAATTCCATATGATGAATGTGATCATTGCATATAGTTAAAATGTGCCAATGTACTAAAGTAGAAACCCTCCTACCTGAAGTAGCCCCCAGTAAATGACATGTTCCCTGAAGTACAATACCTTCTTCCTCATAAGCAAGTAGAAGCAGAGCTCATTTGACATTGAAAGGGTAATGCCTGATATGTATTCGCTTGACATCTTTCCATGACCTTGGTCCTGAATTTGTCCTCGTTATGACCTCAGGAGCAGTTTTTGAGGAAAAGAAATTATGGAGATAAAAGTAAGAGTTGAGTTATAAAAGCAGCCTGTGCATCCCTGAAGGGAAGGCAGAAAGAATTCTCCTGAGTAGATTTAAATCATCAGAAGTGAGAGCAAAAATATTAATTTACCAAACAGTTTATGAATTCAGCTCTGGCCAAAAGAACCAAGAGCTCATATTACAATAATCATTCATGTGCAGCAGTGTTACGTACTGTATCTTTAGGGTGAACACAAATTTATAATCTCATCTAATCACAAACTTGCTCGGCTATATCAAAATTTATCTACCTACCTGTCTCCTACATCATTAAATCATAACTATCAACATGCAGGCGTCATATTTTACGTGTTCCTACATCTCCAACATAAGATATATCCCATAGTGAGTTGTCAATAATTTTTATGTTGAATATATGAAATACATTTGCGTGAATCACATAATAAAGCACTATGTATATTTAGCCTTGGAAGTCATATGTGCTAGATATAAGTTAGTATATATTATACCAATGAATAAAGTGATGCTTTTACTTATGAAATAGGTTCTCCACAGTTATATAGCTAATATGTAATGCAGGTAATATTAAAGCTGAAAAATACTCACCTGCATTTTTATAAAGAACCATAGATCATCTATAAAATAGGAAGTCAACATCAAAAAGACAAACAGTAAAAGAAAAATCCAACTGTTAAAATTTGTAATATGGAAAAGAAACTGTGGAACAGAGTCTAGCAGAACCCTAGTGAAAAATTTTGAGGAATTGTAAATAAGTTCTAGATATCTGAGAGGATTTTAGCAGGTAAAAGCAGTGGTTCACATAACTAGGGCTCTGGAACTATTTGAAATACAACATTAATACATACTACAGAAAAGTTGATAAGTTTCAACAAGTTATACTTCAGAGATTCCAAAGGTAAGATCAGAGAAAATTATTTATCTGCTTTGTAATTTTTGCTCTATTGCATCCAAGCCTCTGAATAAGTAAATTTAGAAATGCACTGTCCTAATCATTTTTCTGTCACTGGGGAACAATACTATACAACACAGCCTGAAGGAAGAGAGGTTGATCATTGCTTATAGTTTTAGTCCGTGGTTGGCTGGCTCCAAAGAAGAACACAACGGCAGAGGGGAATGACAGAAAGAAAGGTGCTTGACCCATGGCTGCCAGGAGGCAGAAAAAAGAACAGAAGAAAAGGGAGGAGAAGGGAGAGGAAAGATTAACTCTTTCTGGTTAGGTCCCTAATGTCCCTTTTCCTACCAGACTCTTCCTCATAACAAGTAAGCCCAACACTCTACCCACCTTCCTAAAGTCCTAGTCTGGACACATAAGCCTTTGAAGCATATTCTAGTTCTAAACCATAATGCATATAGTTCTCTGTCTAAGAGTCACCAAAATTTTAGTATTTTCAGTATTGTTAAAAGAGCCAAGTCAAAAGTGTTCTCTGAGATTCAACTCAAACACTGAATTGTAAGCCCCTGTAAAAAAACATGGAAAAATTAAATACTTTCAACATACAATATCCCAGGGCAAACATGCCTATTCCAAAAGGAAGATGGGGGTAGAAAGGAATCAGAATAAGGCAAGATCCAAATCCAGTACAGCAAGTATCAAATCCTGTTACTTCATGTCTGGTAGCCAGGGCTAGTGATGAAGTGGCCTACTAAGGGTTTGAGTGGTCCCCTTCCCACAGCTTTACTGGTTGCAGCCCTCATTGCCTCTCTTGACATTGTTTCTGCTCATTGCCTACAGATTTTCTCCGCAGATGTTCCATGCTCCAAGCATCTTCAACTTCCTGAGTTGTTCACTGCACTTTGAACTTCATTCCCATAACTTCACATACTTCATGTCTTGCCTAATAGCCCAGGACATCTTCTGAAATCAGGGTGTAGTCTTCTCTGATGGTATGATTCCTGTATTCTTCATGCCTATAAAACCAGAGTCCCATAGGTGATATCAAGGTCTGACACCAGTTTGAGTAGTAACCAGAACCTCTTGCATTATAGCTGCAGGGCCCTCAGCGCCTGGATGGTTGAACTCCAGGAAATATGTCCCTCTGTCCCCCTGAAAGAACAGGGAACCCTAGAATTCTCTTTTTGATGGAAAACTTTATAACAGTCATGATTTTGGGGGTGGGAGGGTAGGTAGATGCTGGGAATCCAACCTACAACTTCATACTACAGGGCAGGCATTCTGCCACTCACCTACATCTCCACCCTAGATTTTCAGGCCTAAGCCTGCAAAGGGTTGGATCCTGCTCCTTCTAGAAATGCCATCAAGCTAGTTTGACTGTTGTCCTGATGCAAAGCATTTGACTTCCTGTTGATGCTAATCTTTTCATCAACCAAGTTGTCCATATTGCCACCTTTGGGTGTTTTCTTTCTGTTTGGAAACTTTTCATATCCTCTAGCTCTAATATTCCATTCTAATATTTCTTAGCACACAAATTCCGGGCAAATTTTCTGCTACATCATAAGATCCAGGGCTTGTAATCCACCTGCCAGTGGAGTCTTCTTTCTCAGGTGAAATCATGGGAGTCCTGTCTTTGTTGTCTACATTTCTATGCCTAGCCCCTCCCATTGAGCTTGGCTTAAAACATTCTGTGGCTTCTCTAGCCATCATCTCCAAACCTTTTCAAACTCCTCTTGTGACCCCACTCAAGGCCTTGATCTAAATGGTCAGAGACACAGCAATGACCCTGTATCAAAATTCTGTGCTACATTCTTTCCTGTTGCTGGCACACAACACCAGCAACTTCAAGGAGGAGCGGTTTGTTCTGACTCCCACTCTCAGTCCATTGTTGCTGGCTCAAGGCAAAAACAGAATGGCAGAAGAGCATGAAAGGAGGAGATGGAAGGTGCTCGACCCACAGCAGCCAGGAAACAGAGAAAAAGCCAAAGACCCCTTCAAGTCAGAGCTCCAATGCAGGCCTCCCACCAGGCCCCACCTCTAACAACAAGTCAACTGTGATCCAGTCACCTTCCAAAAGCACCACCTCTAAACACATAACCTTTTGGGGGACATCTTAGATCTGCACTGTAACATACACAGCTTAGTAACAAGGTTCCTCCTAGATGAAGAAGTTCAATTTGATCTAACAAAATTGGAGCCTGGAAAATTCAGTTCATTAAGGAAACTTTTTCTGATCAAAAACTAATGCTGGCTGGACCTGAACCCGGGGGCACACTGAGACAGCAAGTGAGACTGGGCATGGTGGCATGTGCCCCTGTATTCCCAGCACTTGGGAGACTAAAAACAGGAGGATCACTATGAGTCTGATCTGTGTCATGAGACCCTGTAGACCCTGCATTAAATACATTAAAAATAATGCTGGATAACAAGAAACAAAAAGATATCTACTATATGCACTTTTTGAAATATCTGAGTTGTGTCTAAAATATCCAGTGTTCTAAGCCTATTTGTGTACTTTGCTAAGTCTTTGACTTGATCATCTTTTTTTTTTCTATTTCTGACTTCAAGTGTCCTTGTTACTCCCAGATGTTAGTTTTAGTTTATTAAAAAACGAGGCCAGATGTTACCATAGGAAGAAGACTAAATTAAGAACTCTGGACTGCAGGCCAGATTCTGTGATTCTTTGGGCAATAATTCCTTAAGTTTCAGCTGAATTTATTCTAAATCAAAGGAAATGAGGCACTCTAAGAGCCTATTTGCTTTTAAGATTCTATTACTTTTTGTCAGTCTTCATCCTTAAATTGTAAAATCTCTTTCCTGCAGCACCACTCTTCATGAATTCTGTGAGTTGTTGCTCCTTTGAACTATATGTGTTGTCACTTGAATTTGTAGTCCCTACTGAATAAGTTTTATGAAAGTAAGAACATTTATTTACATGGGCATTCATACATGAGCTCAGGTGAGAATGTTTTCTTAAAAGTAGTATGGACATTTTACACTCTAAGAAATGCGTATGATAGGCTCAATACAAAGTAACTCAATTGACTATTAATTGTCAAGCTATTTCATTTTCTCTTTGATAAAAAAAAATGTGACATGCCTCTAAGAAGTGTTTGTATCATTGAAAATCATTTAGTACAGTTTTCTCACATGGTAAAGAGAAGTGAGAGAAAGTTAAGATCCTTGTTTAGGTAACGCCGTCAGGTCATGAGTTATGATCAAATTTTCTTCCATAATGCTACATAAGTAGCCTGTGTTATGTACTGTCCCCATTACTTTTCTCTTGTTGCTGAGAAAAAAAAAAATCGAACACCCAAAGTGAAAAGGAAGAAATGCTTATTTAGCTCAAAGTTTGTAGAGGTTTCATTTTGTAATTGGCTGGCTCCAAAGCAGGGCAGCACAGGGCAGAGGGGCAGCCATTCATTTGGCAGAAGACAGCAAAAGCAACAATGGAGAGAGAAGAAAAATCAAGTCTTTTTATTTCCCTCAGATTGTACTCATGATGAGAATGGTAACAATCCAACCAGTGGCCTGACTCAGCAATAACCTACCCTCACTCTCAGCATTCTTAATTCTAGCACTGATCCAGGATCAATCATAAACCCTAGACTCAGCTCTCTCCATAAAATCCCCTGCCCCATGACCTCATGAAGCTTTGGGGGGGGACATTTAGATAGAAACCATGATATCTACCTACTGTGTTTAATGTCATGTACTTTGCAGAAGAAAAAAATCAGTCGTTCTGAGTTGGCTTATGGAGTGGTGGTAGAATGTGTGAGATCAATAAAATGGCAATGACACACCAATGCGGAGACTAAACTGATTAACCAAGACAACATTCACTTTGCAACTACAATGTAGTGGCAACAAATATAGATTCAATGGACCAGGGAAGGTTTTCTGGAGGATGGGGTAGTTCAGATAGGCCTTTAAAGGTGATTTATATCATCTCAGCATGGAAAAATGGAAATTTTAAGCAAACAAAGCATCTCATACAAAAGCAAAAAGAGAAAGAAGTCTCTTTTTCTACTTCGGAGAGTAGTAAATGGTTCAGCTTGGCTGGAACCAGGGGAAGGCTTTACATAGTAATAATTCTTCTGAAAAATAATTAAAGAGGTTTACGCTATACTTGCAAAGGACCTGAAATAACAAAATAGTAAAAATGGGTTTTAAAAATGTAGATGTGACAATAATATAAAGCCTGAACGAACAGCACCAATCCCAGAAGGAAGGAAAACGAGACAGAAAAGCATGAAAAGAGCTTGACCTCGGGATGCTGGGAAGCAGATGAAGGTCCCTCTGCGGTCCCACTGGCACAAATCAAGTCAGCCAAGGTGCAAGTCACCTGAAGAAACAGTCATAAGTCACTATGTCCGTTTATTTTCCCTACCATATCCAGAAGGAGGCCCAAGTCAATTCAGAACCTGCGACGTTGCCCGCATGAGTGATAGCAGGTCATTTTCAGTGGGCCAAGTCCAGCACAGTATTTATTCAGTGCTGAAATGGAGTAAAGGAGTCAGGAATTGGTTGACTTCCAGAATAATGAAATAAAACATTTGCTATAAAATCAACCAAATGAACAAACGTCTTTTGAGGTTTGTTGTGGTACCTGCATTTTGCATCAAGCGTACTTTGGGATCATTGGATTTACATCTCATCACTTGGCTTCAGTTGATGAAAATTATGAATTTAGTATACATATAATATGCTTTATTGTCAAATGCCCAATTCCTCCTTTGTACCCCCAAAGAAATTGATATCTGAATTACTGTAAAGGATGTCTTCTTTCACCACTGGCCATGTCACCAGGTAGATAAGCCTTTAATTTTGGAATATTTTCCAAATATTAAAACTTCATACACACCCTGAAGTTCTTGCTTCAGTTGTATTCCCTTAACTCTGGATTATATCACTGTTCAATAATGCTTGATAAAATGGAATGAACCAACCCATTTTTGGATTTTGGAGTCAAAATCTTCAAAATGGGAAGAAATATATCAAATTATTTTCATTTTTCTATTCTTTATTTTCCATTGTGAATTCTAAAACATGATTCTAAAACACAGTTTCGACAAAGAGCTATAAATTACCATTGTATAAGAGCAAGACAAACTTTTAGGTTTATTATAATAGGACACTTGGATCAAAAGACCTAATTCTTAGTTCCAGAACTGGAACTAACTGCACAGTTTATATATAACAAGTCACCCTAACCTATTCTTCAAATTCTTCATATATATATATGTCAGTTGATTTCTTCTTTGACTCCTTTCTGCTGCTCCCTGAATGTTTAAACAAATATAATATATTCAAGGCCTTTTATTAAAGGAGAACTCCACAGATAAAACATATCATACCATGAAATCATGATATCAAAACCCTTGAATAGGTTCCATAACCACGACAAAAAATGAAAGTCACAAATATCATGATGAAGCACTTAGCAAATGTCTACACAGTCACGTCACCATCTTAGGCACTAAGATATATCAACTAAATTAAACAGATGTGGTTCTGGCCAGATTCCTAGAAGTACAATAGATAAAAAGAGAAAATAGTTTCCCACATGAGAGTGTTGAATCAAAGGAAATACTTATCAGGCTTTTCCTTCAGCATGATTCATAATGTGTTTTATTCTGTGTATGGCAAGGTTAAGAAAGAATAACCCAGAAGAGAACTGATGAATTAAGTCAATCGGTGCCACCTGCAGTTTGAAAAAATACATAAATCTAAGCTTTTCTTAAAAAAAATGGAGAGCCAGCCAAGTAGCTCAGTGGATTAAAGCGCCTGCAAGCAGGCGCAGGGGTAAGGGGTTTAATCCCCAGGCCTGCAGTGCCAGCCCTGCCCCTGGGATGCACTGAGACAGCAATTGAGACTGGGAGTGGTGGCACATGTCTGTAATCCCAGCTCTTGGGCGGCTTTAAACAGGAAGATCACTACGAGTCTGATCTAATAGCGAGACCCTGAATACCCTGTAGACCCTTCCCTAAAATACAGAAAAATAAATAAATAAATAAATAAATATAAAAATTGGGAAAATATAATAATAGAAACTATTCAGAAAAATTAATTAAGCCATCAAATATTGAGTACATGTTAGGTATGATTTCTTTTTCCGGGAAAGGGAGTAATAAGATAAAATTAAGTAATAGTATTATGCCTCTATTTTCTAGGTAAGAATACAATGGACATAATTACAGATTGTAATTGAATCTAGATATTTACCATTCATTTTTATTTTATTCATAGAAGCATATATCAGTGAAAAAGGACCTGTGATTTCTACTAACATAAAATACATTCTAAGCTGAACACATAGTGACTGCTATAATCTTTCTAAAACCCATCTATGCCTTGTATCAGACAGGAATGAAAAACATGTAAAATAAGGATAAAGGATAATAGCCACTCTTGCTGGGGTGAGAGGGAATCTTAGTGTTGTTTCAACTTGCTTCTCTGGAATGGTAAATGATGTTGAACATTTATCATATATTTATTTGCCATTTGAATTTCTTCATTGGAATTTCATCTCAGCCCATTTTCTGATTGGTTCATTGAATTTGGAGCATCTGACTTTTTTTTCTAGACTTTTATATCTTCTAGATGTAAGTCCTTTGTTAGTGGAACAACTGTCTATATTTTTTTTCCATTTTATGGATTGTCTTTTCACTCATTGGTGATTTCTTTTGTTGTGCAATAGCTTTTTTTCCCCAATGTATTTAGTATAGGATCTCACTACAAATATCAGACTTGTAGTGTTCCTACTGTTTTCAGCCTCCCAAGCACTGAAATTACAAGTGTGTGCCACTATGCCCAGTCTCAGTGTGCCCTGAGAGGGGGGGTTGGCACAGCACATGGGGGTGGTGATCAAACCAATGAGCCTGCTTAAGCAGGCTCTTTAGTCTGCTGAGCAATCTGGACAACCCTGTGCAATAGCTTTTTAATAAGGTGAAATTCTATTTGTTGATTCTTTGCACTGTTTCTCTTTCAGTCTGGGATATGTTGAAGAAGTCTCTGCCAACACCTCTGTCCTTGAGATTTATGCTAGCCACTGTCCAGAAGCAGCTGCCAGGCTCATTCTCCAGTCTCCATCTTCAGTTTGCCTGCTTCCATACCAGCCTCCACCATGTCCATAACGGTGACCCAGAAGTCCTACAAGGTGTCCACCTCCAGCTCCTAGGCCTTCAGCAGCCTCTCCTAAACCAGCAGGCCTGATTCCGGTATCAGCTCCTCCAGCTTCTCCCTGGTGGGAAGCAGTGGCAGCTTCCAGGGCAGTCTGGGGCTGGGTGGCTATGGCGGGGCTGGTGGCATGGGGAGCATCATGGCCATCCAGGTGAACCAGAGTCTGCTGAACCCCCTGAACCTGGAGGTGGACCCCAACATCCAGGCTGTGTGTATTCAGGAGAAGGAGCAGATCAAGAAATCTCCAGATCAACAACAAATTCTCCTCCTTCATCAATAAGGTTTGGTTTCTGGAGCAGGAGAACAAGATGCTGGAGACCAAGTAGAGCCCCCTGCAGCAGTAGAAGATGTCCTGGAATAACATGGACAACATGTTTGAAAGCTACATCAACAACCTCCACAGGCAGCTGGACACACTGGGTCAGGAGAAAATGAAGCTGAAGGCAGAGCTTTGCAACTTTCAGGGGCTGGTGGAGGACTTCAAGAATAAATATGAAGATGAGATCAACAAGCATACAGAGATGGAGAATGAATTTGTCCTAATCAAGAATGATGTGGATGAAGCTTACACGAACAAGGTGGAGCTCGCGTCATGCCTGGAAGGGCTGACTGACGAGATCAACTTCCTCAGGCAGCTGTTGATAAGGAGATAAGTGAGCTGCAGTCTCAGATCTTGGGACACATCTGTGGTCCTGTCCAGGGACAACAGCTGCTCCCTGGACCTGGACAGCATCATCGCCGAAGTCAAGGCTCAGTATGAGGAGATCGTCAACTGCAGTCAGGCCCAGGCAGAGAGCATGTACCAGATCAAGTATGAAGAGTTGCGGACTCTGGCTTGGAAGCATGGGAATGAACTCCACCACATGAAGTCCGAGATCTTTGAGATGAACCACAGCATCAGCCACCTGCAAGGGGAGATTGAGGCACTCAAAGGCCAGAGAGCATCCCTGGAGGCTGCCATTGCTGATGCCAAAGAGCGTGGGGAGATGGCCATTAAGGATGCCAATGCGAAGTTGGCCCAGCTGGAGGCTGCCCTGCAGAAGGCCAAGCAGGACTTGTCCCAGCAGCTGCGCGAGTACCAGGAGCTCATGAATGTCAAGCTGGCCCTGAACATTGAGATCGCCACCTACTGCTAGCTGCTGGAGAGTAAGAACCAGCTGGAGGCTGGGATGCAAAACTTGAGCATCCACATGAAGACCACCAGTGGCTATTTAGGAATAGCCTCCAAAGCCCTGGCTTCACCCTCACCAAATCTACTGTGGCTGTGAAGAAGATTGAAACCTGAGATGGGAAGCTGGTGTCTGAGACCTCTGATGCCCTGCCCAAGTGACTGGGCCACAGCAGCCTCTCTCAGCCGACACCTCTCCTGAGGCTGCCGCAGAGCCCCTGGGAGACAGCTGTACAAGGAAGCACTGGGAGCCACCTGAGGCTCAGCTTAGCCCTCAGCCCTCCCTTGGGGGAACATTACTGCCTGGGGTACCTCTTCTTGCCCATGCCCTTAACCAAAACCCAATTCAATTGTTTTTTTCCAAAATAAAGCCTGGTTTTGCCACTTGAAAGAGAGAGAGAGAGAGAGAGAGAGAGAGAGAGAGAGAGAGAGAGAGAGATTTATGCTTATTTTCTCTTCCAATAAATTTAATGTTTCTATTTCAACATTTAGATGTTTGACCCATTTTGACTTTCGTTTAGTACATGGTGATAGACATGTGCCCAGTTTTAGTTTTCAGTATGTGGACAGTCGCTTTTTCTAGAATCATTTATTAAAGAGACTATCTTTCTTCAAAAAATCAACCAATAAGAAATACTGACAAGGCTGTGAGGAAAAAGTAACTCCTCTCCGCTATTGGTGGAAATGTAGACTGATACCGCCACTGTAGAAATTAGTGTGGAGGTTCCTTTAAAACATAGAATTAGTGGTCACCTTTGAACTAGCTATACCCATTCTGAGTAGCTTCCCAAAAGAATTAAACCACCATACCACAGTGATATATATATATATATATATATATATATGGCAACATATGTGTAATAGGAAAATCTTGGAAAAACTCAAATCAATTAAACAGTGGATAAAAATATATATTTAGTACTGGAGTACCACTCAGCCATAAAAAAGGATACACTGAGGACTTTTATAGGTAAAGGGATGTAACTTGAGTCCATATTACTGAGTGAAATCGATCAGACCCATGTGTATAAACATCATATTGTCTCCCTACGACAAGAAAATAGGATACGAAACATGCAATGGATATGTTGAACTGGGAAGAAACTGTTCAAAAGAAAGGACAAACTGTAATGGGGAAAAGAGGAAAGGGAGAAAGGGAAAAAGGAAAAAAATATGTATGCACAAGATAGTTAAGATAGTTATACAGCTAGCACCTCTTGTTCCTGGAAAAGAATGTTTTCTACAAATATTGTTTAAACAAGATCTCATGCTTATATATTGCACTGTGATTAACAACTACAAAGGCAGTAGACAATGGATCAACGATTGTAACTGTCCTACTAACTTGTTTTGAAATTAAGTTTCATTGTTTTTTTTCTCTTTAAAATTTAATTTAATTAAAAATGGTAGTTTATAAAAAGTTAAAAAAAAGTCCAGTTCTAGCCCAGGCCCAATGAGTGTGTGGGAGAGCTTCTGGCTACCCTGTGCCGGTGGGACCTACTACAGGTCCCAGCCCAGGCACAGCATGGGTGAGACCCTCTTCCACCGGCTTGGGAAGCCCCCCATCAATCCGTAGTACCCCCCCACACTCCGCACATAGGGTAGGAATTTCTGCCACGTTCTGGGAACCCCTAGATCCAGCCCTAGCCCAGGACTGGTGAGTGTGAGGGAGAGCTGTCTCTCCCCCCTACTCCACCTTCTCCCCTCCAGGCTCAGCTCAGGCCTGGCATAGAGGCCTGGGGTGAAACCCTGCAGCTGCAATCCCTACAGAGAGGGTAGAGGATAGAACCACCCAGCTGGTCCAGGAGCAGAACATCTTGCCAGAGGGGCACAACAGGTTCACACCCAAGGGCAGCAGCACGAAGGAGCTGAGCACAGCAGCCAGACCCAAGCCAGGAACAGCTGGAAAAATTCAAACTTTGTAGACCTGCACCTGAACTTCAGTACGTGCTAAGGTTATAACAGCAACAAAGATCTACAACAAAG
>NW_004524591.1:9205359-9210992 GCF_000260255.1 Octodon degus
TTTGCAGACCAAAATTAGATGAAAAGGAGGGCTGCAAGGAAAGCCAACATTTTGGCCCTAGCGTTCCAAGTTCAATTAAGACTCAGGACATATTAGAACTTGTACTGTAATGTCGTGTAACTCGGCAGTGTCCCAAATTTTCTGATCAAAAAGATTATGAGGCCAAAGAGGAAAGTGATCAATGACGTAGAGTGTGCCTAAGGAGAGTCACGTGGAGAGAAAACATTCTCTCAGGCTTTCACAGAGAGCACATTGGCCAAGCAATGGCCGTGACTCATCCACATGGCTGACACTGACAATCTGAGGTACAGGATCTCAGGATAAATCCTGAGGGGATTTCACTGACCTTGTAAGACCCAAAAGCTACAACTCTTATTGCATAGGTCTTGCTTTACCTTGGTCTTAACCACCCAGCAGAAAAGTATAAAAACAAAATATAAGAAGTAAAGCCATGCTGTTATGTTTAGCTGTACGGGCCTCAGGTCAACAGTTTCTGACATTGCCAGTGAAGCAGAAGACCCAATACTATTATGAACTACTGAACTCTTTTATATTATTTTGCTGAGTTAACACACCTATAATATTCAAATAATGGAACTTAAGAAAAAAAGGGTATTCAGATGAATGTCCATTTTGTATCTGTGTATTAAAAGTGGTTAGGATAGATATATAGTTACATTCTCTTAATGAATAGAGTGATTTGTTCTAATGGTGTTTGTAGATAGGATATCATGTCCGCATCTTGTACAGCAATTAACCATTGGGAGGAATGTATGCAATGTGTTAATTATTAAAACTGTCCTACCAATTTGATTTGAAACTGTCTCATTGCTATTCGTTTATCAATAAAATTATGGAAAAAATAAAAAGGTAAAAAAACTGGTAAAACATTACCTCAAGCTAGGGATTTTTCTTTTCATGAAGAATATTATTACAAATAATTTGTTTATTAAAAAGCAAAATAGAAAGTAAAATCTATCACCTGAAATAAAATTTGATAAAATTTACCTTACCATGTTAGTCAAAAAATAAAGATAAAGGAGCTAATATAAGTATAGTGTGTTATGACTTACAAAACACGGTCATATACTTGGTTTCATTTTCTCTTTAAAAATGAGGACAAAAGGACAATAGTATATCAATATTATGTACTTTGACAAAGAAAAATATTTAAACTCTAAAAATGGAAAATTAATTTGGAAATTATGTGAAAGTCAGAAATAGTCACTCATTGGAATATATATGAATTCATATATATCATATATTTGATATCAGTGAATTCCTGTCTTTCATTAATCCTGAAAACTTTATGACCATTTCTCATTAACTGTTGCACCTTTTCCGTTTTTTACTATCATTGCTTTCTGGAAGTAGCTGCAATTACTTTGCTGTGTCTCTTACATTTCTATGCCTCATCTCCTTGATCTGTATAAGAAATATGTTTTAAAATATAACTATTACAGTTGGCTGAAATTGCTCAACTGGGAGAGCGTTAGAGTGAAAATATAACTATTACATTCATAATAATATCTGTGTTATCTCAGTTACACTCCTGTCATTGCTGGAACAAATAACTGAAACCCAGACTGCAGGAAGGAAAGGTTTATTCAGCTCACAGTTACTGGAGGTTTCAGAGTCCCTACTCGGCTGGCTCCATAGCAGAGCGGCTCAGGGCAGACAGCATCCTTTCATGGCGGCAGCAAAGAGCAGGCAGCCAAAGGAGGAGAAGCAGCAAAAATGGCAACAGAGAGCAGGTCTGTCTCCCTTAAATTGCATTCAGGCTATCTGTCTCAGTCTGGGTGTAGCACTCACACCCATAATCCCAGCAGCACTCACACCCATAATCCCAGTGGATCATGAGTTAATCACAAACTCTAGAAGTCTGCCCCATGACTGCATGAGATTTTGGGGAGACAACTAGATACAAACCATAACATATATTTTTTACATAGGTGGATTTTGCTAAATTTTAAGATTAACACAAGATGAAGTTACAGTATTTTTTACACTATTTTTGATAATGAAGATAGTGACAGAGAAACTCCAATTTCTCCTGGATTAAGTCTCCTAGATTGAATACTCTTGTTTCCGTTCACATTGTATAAATGTTTCAACTTTTACTGAAGTCTCCTAGGTTGAAACATTTAGCATCATCTGGATTCTGTATGCCTTCTTGCTATTGTGCCCAGTGGTCATCAAGCTTATGAATTGTTCCTGCCATAGTGCAAAGCTTGTGGATTCTCAAAGCTGGCATTTGGGGGTCATGTCTGCCCAAAATCATTTCCTCAATGTCCTAATCTTTTGGTCCATAAATTATCTGACACAGAAAGTTATTTTGCTCAGATTTAATAAGTTCATGTTGAAGTGCGCTGGAAAGATTTAGACATCTATTTTTACCTTTTAATTTTCGCTACTAATTTTAGTCCAGAAAGTGACAAAATAGATAGAACCAGAGAGTCAGCCTCACAGCAATCCTCCTGCTGAAGTCCTTCGTTGACTTCTTTCTGCAAGTTTTAGAAATTAGCTTCCTCAATATTCCTACAACAATATTCCTATTGCTTCTCTGTTTAGGTATTTTTGAATTTTCCCAAGTTGTTAAAGCCCTAAATAGTTGGACTCAACATGCTTTCTGAAAATAGTTGTTTGTATGTATGTACGTATGCATTTATTTATTTATTTATTTATTTATTTATTTATGTATTTTTGTGCCACGGGGGATTGAACTCAGGACCCTGCGCTTGCCATGCAAGTGTTTATTCTACTGAGCTATCTCCCCGGCCCTCAGTTTTGCATATTTAACCTAGGTGGATCTGGCTTTCTGTTAAATGATTCTGCCCTCCATGCTGAGCCCGCTTCACAACTTAGCAAATAGAAGATCCGCAATGAAGCTCCTTTTGGCAATTCTTGCTCATATGTACTTTAGAGAGTCAATTATTCTTGCTGTGAAATAGAAAGAGTATTTTTTTTTTGCTTCATTCCTCTCAAAGTTAAGATAATATGGAATACTATGTATAAATGTGCTTTGTAAAGTATAAAGCACTGCCCATATCTGTTTTCTCATCCCTACCAATTTTTATTTGTGGAGTAAATTTTTTCAGTCTTCCTATATACTTCAGGCTGACCTTGAACTCATGGCAATCCTTCTGCCTCAGCTTCCTAAGTGCTGGCATTACAAGTGTGTGCCACCATGTCTGGCCCCTCATCCCTATTTGAAATGTGCTTTATGTAGTAAAGTTGTCTTCAGTGTAATTGATCTGAATTTATTTTGGTTTTTCTAATTTTCCTCAAGTGTTTTGTAAATAACTCCTAGACCACCCAAAAAGTGGTTATGGGAGCAGTGTCTTGAGTTCTTGAAACTCACTTAGAGGTTGTCTGTCTTTCATACATGATGGACAGTTTGGCTGGGTAGAATTTCCTCTGCTTATAGTGTCTTGGGTGTTGTAAAGGAATCACGGCATTTCTTTCAGTACAGCATATCGCTATGCATAGATATCTGATGCAAAGACCTCCTCCCCCAACTGTAACGGCCTGGTGCTCAAGTGCCTTACCTACCCTCACGTTCAGTATACCCTGCTTGAATGTCAACTGAAATATTTTATTTTATACAGATGAGAGTTTGTTTGACTAATAATCTTACTTATCTGTTGTGCTTCATTAACTCTTCATGAACACCAAATTCCATTAAATTAGATAAACCAAAAGTAGGCTCCATGAAAACAATCAATAAAATAAATAAGCCACTCATTAGGTTGAGAAAAAAAAGATAAATTGTAAAAATTACAAATATCAGTAATGATAGTACCACCTCTCAGGCCCCGTGGATAACTCTAGGCACCAAAAGTGATGACCTCGATGAAACAGAAAAATTCCTTCAAATAATCAATTGACTAAATTCCATATGGAAACAGACAATTATCCACTAAAGAAATTAAATGGTTAACCTTCCAATCAGCAGTCATCAAGCCAAGAAGAATTCACTGGTGAATTTTATCAAAACCTTAAGCAAGAAGTTAGATAAATTCATTACGCTCTTCTCCAGAAGACAGAAGTGGAAGGAATGCTTCTAATTCATTCATGAACACAAAACTGCTGTGCTCTAAAACCAAGATCATACTGAAACATTATGGATGCATTAACACAGGGTGCTATTAGTTAAAGAACCCAAAAAATAGACCAGGACAAAAGAATAGCGCTCAGAAACTGGCACACATCCTATTCAACCATTTTTGACAGAGGAGCAAAAATATTACAACGAAAAAGGACTGTTTTTCACCAATGTTTCCAGAAGACATGCACATCCACATGCAGTGAAGTAACAATAGGTACGGGCTTTATAACCTTCACTGAAATTAATATCTAAATGTTATAGTCAATATTATAAAATCCCTAAAAAAGAGTGTAGGAGAAAACCTAAGTGTCTTTGGGTACAGTGGTGTCTTTTTTAGATAAAACACCAAAGATATGATAAACAAAAATGTAATAGTTAAAATGAACCTCAATAAGATTAAAAAATGCATTCCATAAAATATGTCAAGATAGAAGACAAGTTACAAATTGAGCAAAAAAGAACTTATCTTAATAAGAAGACAACAATATGCAATGTGTTAATTATTGAAACTGTCCTACTAATCGGTTTTGAAACTGTCTTATTGCTATTTGTTTCTCAATAAAATTATTTTTTAAAAAGGAACTTATCAAACAAAGAATTGTCACTGAACATGTACAAAGAACTCTTAAAATTCAACAATAAGAAACCAAAACCAGGTCAAACTGTCAGGAAACTAAGACAACCTTAGTTGTCTTAGTTGTCCTTATGGAGCAACATAAGGTAAATTTATAAGCATACTATAAAGTAAAGGAAGACAACCTGAAAACTGCACCTACTGAATGATTCCAAATACATGACATTCTGGAAAAGGCCAAAATATAGAAACAGGAATACAAAGTTAGATTACCTGGAGCAGAGCACAATAGGCACAGCACAGAGGGTAGATCAGCAGAATCATTTCGTGTGGTGCTACAGCGGTGGGCACACGTCATCGTACTTTCGTCAAAATCCTGTAGAATGTGAACTCAGTGGCTCTTGGGTGATAACGATACATAAGCTTGCTCATTGACTAATGGAGTACTGCTGTGGTAAAGGCTGCTGATAACTGAAGTTGTGGATGCATGAAGACAAAGATGCACATGAAAGCTTCTGGTACTTTCTTGTTAATCTTACTGTGAAACTAAAATTGCTTTCCATATTAAAATTTACTAATTTTTTAAAAACAGTATAGAAATATAAAGGCACCAGGGTCTATGAGAACATGTTCAAAATACGAAATTCTTAAAGATTCTCTTCTGTTCCCTGAATACTTGAAATTACTTTTGAGTATGTGTTACAGAAGCAGTTTGATGTTTGCCTACATTAGAAGAGATTTTTAAAATGGCTTGTGCTGTGGTTGTAGCTTATAAGTATACATTGCCCTTGTATGTATGATACCTTGGTTTTGGTTCCCAGATGCTTGAGGGGGAAGAAAAAATAAAATACAGAAAAAATAGAACTAAAATAACATCACAAAAGAGAAAATTCTACCCAAGAATTAATTGTTTTCAAAAACTATTCCAACCTAAATTAAGAGAGATCACAT
>NW_004524591.1:9211434-9212870 GCF_000260255.1 Octodon degus
ACAGCTGAAAGCAATGAATCAATGGCTTCTGAAATAAAGAAACAGCTACAGAAAGGCACAGAGGAACTCAGATTGGAAATAAAAAAAGAAATCCCTGAATTAATAACATCTTCAGTAAAGAATCAAATGCAGAAACATATGGAGAAAACCCAATGCCCACCCAGAACAAGTGCAGAGGACACTAGCTTGGGTCAAATACATGAATTAATAGCATCGATAGTAAATAAGCAACAGCAGAAAGTTATAGGGGAACTCAGAGCACAATTCTTTTCTGAAATAGAAAAAGAATTCTCAGAACTCACAGAGTCTAAAGTAAACAATCAACTACAGAAACATATGGAGGAAAACCAATCTGAAAAAAACACTGCAGTAAAAATTTATAACTGCTTCTAAAGAAGACATTGATAAAAAAAAAAAAGTGGAGGAGATTAGGAAAATGACAGATTCCTTAAATGAGCAAAACAGGAAAGAAATAGATCACATGAAGCAGAGTCAAAGAGATATAGAGGAAATTAAAATCTCAATCACAAGCTTGCAAAACCTTTTAAGTGAAAGTGAAGACAGAGTTTCTGATCTTGAAGATGCTGGTGCAGCTAGTTAAAAGGTAAGAAAGGATCTCTTAAAAACAATGAGGATGCAGGAAAGAATAATCCATCACCTGAAAGATGATGCAAAGATGAACAATGTGAGACTAATAGGCATCAGTGAGAAAGAAGGAGTCAATACAAATGTCATTAAAAAAGATATGGGTAGAAGTAATAGCAGAAAACTTCCCAAATATGACAAAACAATCTGACATTCAGGTAACCGAAACATACAGAATGCCATGTAACCTCAACCCAATGAAAAACACACCTAGACATATAAGAGTCAAGAACCCAGAAATTCACCACAAAAATAATATACTGAAAGCTGCTAGAGAAAAGAAGCAGATCACATTCAGAGGAAAAACCATCAGAATTACAGCCGACTTCTCTTCACAAACCATGAAGGCAAGAAGAGCATGGAGCAGAGTACTTCAGGTCCTCTATGAAAACAAATTCCAGCCCCCACTACTATACACTGCAAAACTCTCTTTCAAGTTTGATGGAAAAGTGAAATACTTTCATGACAAAGAACAGCTAAAGAATTTCGTGATGACAAAGCCAACATTACACAGGCTACTGAAAGATGTTCTAGAGAGGGACCAAAACGATCAGAACTCCATGAATGAGATCAGAGGCAACCAACTAAATAGGGCAAGCAATTAAACACAGGAGAAAAAGGAGGAAATGACAACAGGTAAATAACATGTCAATCGTAAGTCAATACATCTCAATTCTAACCATCAATATAAATGTACTCAATTCACCAGTTAAGAGAAATAGACTGGCACAGTGGATTAGGAAACAAAATCCAACAATATGCTGTATACAAGAAACACATTTAACTCATAA
>NW_004524591.1:9230087-9237360 GCF_000260255.1 Octodon degus
TGCAAGAAAAAAAAAACACAAAAAGGGTTCAAAGCAGATTGAACTTCCCTCAGATAGAAAATTGGTAAATTTGAAGGTAGTTCAAGTGAAACTCCCCAGCCCAAGGAACTCAAAGAAAATTAATAATAAAACATTAACAGAGCCTAAGAGATATGTGAGATATCAACAAACATACCAAAGTATACACTATAGAATTCTCATAATGACAGAGAAACAGAAAAAAATATTTTAAGGTAAATGGATGCAACTTGAGACCATACTCCTCAGTGAAATAAATCAGACCCACATGTGTAAACATCGTATTGTCTCACTTGTGTGAGAAAATGAACAAGTAAATAAGATCTGAATAGTACAACATTGTGAATTAGGAAGAAATTCTTTAAGAGAAAAGACAAACTGTGATGGGGAAAGGGGAAAGGAAGAAAAGAAAAATGAAAAAACATATGTACGTACAAGATAGTTAAGATAGTTATACAGCTAGCTCCTCTTGTTCCTTGAAAATAATGCCTTGTGATACTGTTTAGACAAGATATCATGCCTGTATCTTGTACTGTGATTAACTACTTTGAAGACCAAATGTAATGTCTCAACATTGTAACTGTCTTATTAAACTATTTGGGAACTTCATTTCATTGTTACATTTATATTTTTCTCACTTTAAAATAAAAAAAAAAAACAACAACAACAAAGAAATCATGGTAAAAAGCTTCACAAATCTGGTGAAAGAGATTAATCCATACATCTACAAAATTCAGGTGACTCCAAGAAAGACAAACTGAAAGAGATCCACATGAGCTAAACATGGACAAACATCACTTCAAAAGTCAAAATAGAAAAGTATGAAGACGAAATATAGGAAGTAAAGCCATGCTGTTATGTTGAGCTGTGGGGGACTCAGGTCAATAATTTCTGACACTGGCAGTTAAACAGAAGACCCAATGCTATTATGGGTTACTGGACTCTTTTAGAATATTTTGCTGAGTTTACACACCTATAATATTCAAATAACGGAACTTAACAAAAAAAAGGGGTATACAGATGAATGTCCATTTTGTATCTGTGTATTCAAAGTGATTAGGATAGATATATAGTTACATTCTCTTAATGAATAGAATGATTTGTTCTAATGGTGTTTGTAAATAGGATCTCAAGTCCGCATCTTGTATAGCAATTAACCACTAAGAAGAATGTATGCACTGTGTTAGTTATTGAAACTGTCCTACCAATTTGATTTGAAACTGTCTCATTGCTGTTTATCAATAAAATTATGAAATAAAATAAAATAAAATAAAAGTCAAAGACAAAAATTTAAAGTGGTGACTAAGAAGCAACACATGCATAAGGTAGCCTTGGTTAAAGATGAACAGTGAATACAGTATTAGAATAATTGTGGTCAGAAAACCATGAGATAGTATTTTTAAATGATGAAAGGAAAAAAGTCTATGAAAAATTTTATGTACAGTAAAAGTATTCTTCACAAGTGAGGAGAAATCAATACATTCCTAGGTAAACAAAACAAAAGAGTTTAAGTATACTTGCCCATTGAGAAATGCTAATAGAAAAGCTTTAGAATAGAGTAAGGAAACACCACATGGTAACTTCAAGCTTCATGAAGAAATAACATTGGTACAGGTAGCACATAGTTAAATATAAAAGCAAATTATGAAGCTTTTGGGCATAACGTCATCATGTCCCATCTCACATATGCAGGGTGTTCCTTACTAATCTCTCTCTTTTTTTCTTTTTCAGTACCATAGATTGGACTCAGGACTGTGCACTTGCCACTTATTCTACTGAGCTATCTCCCCTACCTCTTACTAACCTCTTGAATGGTTCCCAAGCCAATCAAGTTGAGCACTAAGTTTAATGATTACAGATTTGTGGTCCTTATTTTAAACATTTTGAGCAGTATTTTTATATTTATTTGATTAATTTAAAAATATATTTCTTGGGGGCTTGCGACTTAGCTTAGTTGTTTAAAGTGCCTGCTTGGGCAAACTCAGTCAGGCACAGGGGACCGCGAGTTGATTCCCTGCTCCGCAGGCCACAGCAGACCCACACTTAAGGCGGGCAGAGCCAGCCCCCCAAAATAAATAAATAAAAATAAAAATATATTTCTTGACCTTACAAGCCAAAAATTTGACATATATCTGAAAAAAAGCTAGAAAGACTACCTACTACTACAAAATGGTTTAATAATTAAATACCTCAAAAAAAAGAAACAAAGAAAACTAAATACCTCAATAAGCAGAAAGTCTTCTTGTGTTCATGCACTGAAGGACATATTGTTAAGATGACAATATTTTCCAAAGCAATCTACTGATTAAATGCAGTCTCTATCAAAATTCCAATTGATAAGATTCCTGGTTTTAAAAAAATCCCAATTGATTTTAGTTTTGCACAAGTGGAAAAGAAATCCTAAAATACCCAATCAATTCCAAGATAAAGCAAAAAGACTAAATAGTATTAAAAGAGAACAACAATCTTAGAAGGATTACACTTCCTGACTTTAAAACTTAATATACAAGGACCAGCCAGATATCTCAGTGGACTAAAACACTTGCTTAGACAGGCTTAGGGACTGGGGTTCAATCCCTGGCATGCCATTCCGGTCCCACCCCCAGGGCACACTGAGATGGTGACTGAGATTGGTTGTGGTGGTGTGCGCCTATAATCCCAGAACTTGGGAGGCTGAAAACAGTATAATCACTACAAGTCCAACATGTATAGTGAGACCCTGTAGACCTTGTAGACCTGTGCTAAATACACAAAAACACTTAACATAATTTTACATATTCAAAACAAGGTAGTATTTGCATAAGGACAATGATTTTTCAACAAAAATACCAACATCATTCAGTGGGGAAAAGAGCAGTTCTGTTCCATTGAGAGTAGGGACAACTGAATCACTGCATGCAGGATAATGTCCTACATCACTGTATTTACAAAATTAAACCCAAATATAATACTATTCTAAATTTAAGACTAAAACTATAAATTTAGTAGGAGGAAACATTACCTATGCTAGTTTTCAGTCACCCCATTCTGACAATAAATCCCTAGGTTTGACACAAAAATATATAAGCAATAAAAAAAAACTAGACTTCATAAAAATTGATTTTTTTACATCAAGAGACATTATCAAGAAAGTCAAAAGAATATAGAATTGAAGAAAATATGTACAAATCATATACCTAGTAAAGTTTGTAGATATTGGTTTTAATAAACAATAACAAATGACAAAACAATATAATTAAAAATGGAAAAAAATAAAAAAGGACAAAGATCTTGAACAGACATCTTTCCAAGAAAGTTATGTCATGACCAGTAGTAACACATGAAAAGATGATCCACATAATTAGTAATTATAAAAATACAAATGTAAACCACAATGAGATACTACTTTCCAGCTAATAGAATGGATTTTTTCAAAAGGAAAATGAATGTTGATACAATTATGAAAAGACTAGAACTTTCACAGTTTCTTCTATGCTAATATTCATCATAATATTTGTCCAATGGTAAAAGGGTAGACACAATCCAAGTGTCCACTGGCAGGTGAAAGAATAAACAAAACATGGTGTGTTTATACAATAGAATATTATCAGCCTTAAAAAGAAATTAAGTTGTCACATATTACTACATGCAATGTACCAAAAGTACCAAATGAAAGGAGCTTGACATAAAAGGTCATATGTCATTTGTTGACATTATAGTAAAATACCCAGAACATATATAGAGACAGAAAGCAAGTTAATGTTTGTGGAGCAAGGCTGAGAGGAGAGGAGTGGAGAAAGGGAAATCATTATTACTATACATTGCTGTTGTGGTATAATTAAAACTTTTTTTTTAAGTTGAGATTGGTAGCTGCGTACCATTGTGAATGCACTAAATATCCTTGCATCGAACATTTTAAAAACATGGCTTGTACATCATATGAATTTTTACACGCAAAACATAAACTATTAAGCTACCTGCATCAATGTTGAGGTCTGATTACTCAATAATTACAAATTGAACAATAAAAAAATTCTAGATTGAAATAATGGCTTTAAAATTTGAATATGTCATTTATGCTGTCATAATCTTAATTCCACAACCATGCTGGGGATGAGATAGGGAACCATAAAGTCTTTTTCTTTGATATTTGTTCCATCCAATGCTCAAAAATTAGAATCTTTAATAGAAAAAATTATCTATTACTACACTATATTGTAAGATTCCGGCATGTAGCAATATATGAGAACTTCATTTCTTTTTAAGGCTAATAATAATATTCTATTGTATAAATATACCGTGTTTTGTTTATTCTTTCACTGCCAGTGTATACTTGGATTGTGTCTACCTCTTTACCATTGGACAAATAATACGATGAATATTAGCATAGAATAATCTATCTATTTAGGGAATCTGAAACACTTTTGGTGTAGGTCGTGCATAGCACTTCAAACATTTCCATGCTTCATGACTCTCTGATGAGACCCACTGGTTACTCTTTAATGTTCTTCATTTTCCTAGTTGGTATTAGTGTTTTCACTGTATCTACATCTTTGTTGTTGCTCAGTCTTACTTCCTGCCCTTAGCCTACCGTGGGACAAATTCCAGGAAAGGCAGAAAAATGTCACAGAGAGATAATTTTATGAGTATGACACCCACACAAATTCTCTCAAATAGCCGTAGCTTCTGAAGAGAGAGCATTTGTGCCTGCTCTGAATGGAAATCAGCATGCAATCACTGAAAGGAGCTCAGCTTCTCCTTTACCTCTGTGAGGAATTAGCCAATGTCAATAAACTTTGAGTAAGTTCAGTTTTCATCATGGTGGTTGCAAAACAATTCAAAAACACGGCTGTGTTTTGAAAATAGCTCAGTGAAAATCCATGAATATTTTTCAAGACAGATTGTACTTTATAACAATACATACATACAAAATACAAATAAAACAAAAACTGTCGTGTCACTTCTGTCTTTGAGGAAAAATATACAATCATATGACAGTTAAGTGTTATTTCATGACATTATATCATAAAATCTTCATAATTGGAAATAACATTATTACTTTCATCTATTGGTAAATATTAAAAGATGTATTTGTGCTTAATACTTGTTCTTAATTGTGTCCAATTAATAACTTAGGTGAATTCTATAATGATTAAAATTTTAGTATCTTAATTTTCCCAACATTGACCAAAACTTTAGTTCAACATTTACCTATATAGTAGAATTAATCTAGTTAGAAATGTGTGGTAAAAGTTTTATTTTTAAAGCAATACTCCACCCTGTGGTTGAATGTGAAAAATGCATAAAAATTCAATGACAAATATTTATAAATCCCAAATGTTGACAAATCCAAAATGTTTATAAATTCAAATGTTTATAAAAATAGCCAATTTTAGTATTGACTTTCTCTTTGAAGAAAAAGGAGAGAAAATGTATTTTAAATAAGTGGCCAAATGAAATCCAAATTTCTATTTAATTCAGACATAAAGAACCCCTGAGATTACACCTCTCTCTAGGTTGTGCTAGTAATTAATTTTATTTTATTTATTTTTAAAATGTATTTGGTATAGGATCTCACTATACAGTTTGGACTTGCAGTGATCCTTCTGTTTTCAGCCTCCCCAGTGCTGGGATTACAGTTGTGTGCCACCAGGCCTGGACTCAGTGGCCAGTTCAGTACAGCTCAGGGTGGGGCTGGCATGGCATGTGGTGCTGGGGATCAAATCCCAGTCTCTGAGCTTGCCTAAGCAGGCGCTTGTTCCACTGAGCTATCTCACTGACCCTAATAACTAATTTTAACATGCATATTTTTATAAAAACTTTTAAAATTTAATACATGAGTATTCCATTGGTTTCCCTAAGAGAAAAACAGGGAAAAATCTTGATGAAATACAACAGAAGTTAAATAAAATTTAAAATTAATGTCAGTACATATTATGATATCAATGATTTTAAATGCCAAATGAGAAAACATGCCTGATTTAAAAAAAAAAAAAAAATTATGATGAAAGGAAACAATATTTAAAGTAAAAACTGGTAAAATATTTTATCATTAAAGTGCTATAGGGGGGCTGGAGAGATGGCTCAGTGGTCTAAAGCACCTACTTAGAACAAGGTTGGCAAAGCACAGGGACCGCAGTTCGATCCCCCAGCACCACATGCCAGCCAGCCCTGCCCCCTGGTGGGCTGAGCTAGCCACACACACACACACACTAAATAAAAATGTAAAAAAAAAAAAAAAAGAAAAAAAAAGAAAAGAAAGAACAAAGTGCCTTTAGCTATTATAGTATTCAATTTAAAATTGACATTAAAATATTTTATATAAAATTTTAAGGTCATGGGTTTTTATTTTAAAGAGAAAAAACAATAAAAACAATGTTACAAATTTTCAGAACAATATCATAGAGTAACACATTGTACATCATTATCTGCAAAGTTGTGTGCCACCTTGGCTCAGAGTACAAGATATAGATACAGAAATTTTGAATAACAATATTAGCACTAAACATTTTTCTTAATTATCTATGACACATATTACTATACCTATCTTTTTTTTTTTTTTTTTTTCAGAACCAGGGATTGAACTCAGGCCCTTGCGCTTGCCAGGCCCTTGCTCTTATTCTACTGAGCCATCTCCCCAGCCCCTTAGTATACCTATCTTAACATCTTTTATATGTACATTTTTTCCACTTCTTTTACCTCTTTTCTTCTTCCCCCCATCCCAGTTCTTCTTTCTTTTTGAACAGTTTCTTCCTATTTTACAATATCTATATACATTTTAGATCTTACTTAAACTTTCAGCTTTTCACACTAGGGAGACAATATGATATTTACACATGTGAGTCTGGTTTATTTCACTTATGAGTATGGTCTCCAGTTCATTCATTTACCTATAAAAGTCTCAAATTTATACTTCTTTATGGCCAAGTAGTACTCCACTGTATAAAAAGACCACATCTTTTTCATCCATTCCTCCGTTGATTTGTATTTGGACTGTTTCCAAGATTTTTTAAATATAATTATTTTTAACTTTTTAGAACTAAGAAACCCATAAAGTATGTGCTAGTCATCATTCTGCTAGTGCAATAAATGTTTGAGACAGCTCACCTTATAAAGAGAAAAGGGTCATTTTTTTTTAAGAATATCAAGTGCTTTATTATCAAAAGAAGATGAATTTACAAATAAAAGACGTAACTAAATTCCAAAGCAATCACTGTTTCAAAATGTACAGTTGCAAACACATTAAATTAATAAAATCATTGGGATTATCAAATTA
>NW_004524591.1:9240223-9241260 GCF_000260255.1 Octodon degus
CCTTCATGCATCTCCATCTTTGCTTCCCAGACACAAGAAGCACCAACTCAATATTACATGTGCCTGCCACAATGCTGTGTGTCACCAAATGGCTAAGGACAATGGAGCCAGCAAACCATAAATTGAAACGTCTGAAATCGTAAAATGAAGCAAGCCTCTCCTCCTTTGCTTTTTCTCACTTCTTCTGTCATAGTGATGGAGAAAATGTGGATTGGGAAATGGAGTCATTGCTTTGATTATACCTAATGCTGTGGTTTTGAAAACTTTGGTATTGGTTTCTGGATTGAATTTGAAAAACAATTAGAGATGTGGATTAGAGGAAGTCTGCTAGAGAAAAGACTAGAGAAACACCACTTAAAGTGGAATCCTGGTGAGGGCACAGCCCCAAAATAAGTATAGAAATTCAGTGTTATGCTCATGAGGCTCCACTGGAAATAAGGACCTAACTGGCTGGACTAGAGGCCAATGTGTAGTGTTGTGCCGTAGCAAAGAACTTTGCTACATTTTCTCCAGGTCCTAAGCTTTCTAGTGAGGTGAAGATTAAAGGGGAAAGAATAAGCTGGGGTAGGAAATTTCAAGGCAGCACGACATTCAGGCAGTGGCACAGATATTACTGGCTTCTTTTAGCTAGATAGGCAGTGAAGATCTGGAGCAAAAATGCAAAACAAATGGGAAAACTTGTAGTTTTGTCAAAAACGCCGGTTTAAAGTTGAAAACAAAGAGGATATGGTGTTTAAAATGATTGGTGTCTTTAAAAAAGAATCCAAATAATTAAGAAAGTAGGAAGGATGCCTTGAAATATATCAGGAATCCACAGGACCCCACCAGGGCAGGCTGAAAGACTTGTTTGAGAGTCCCACCCTCCTGGCCCAGTGTCATCCTAGGAAATTGTCTGTCTAGGAGTTTTCCCAGCCTCCCAGCCTTTATATGGATGCCGCAGCCAAGGTTCAGGTGCTCCCAGCTTGAGTTAGCAGCATATCTAGGCCTTATCTCCATGATGCAGGTTTTGTAATCACTGTTATCGTTTGTTTCTTAAA
>NW_004524591.1:9241360-9245040 GCF_000260255.1 Octodon degus
TGACATTGCCAGTCAAGTGGAAGACCCAATACTGTTATGGGATACTGGACTCTTTTAGAATATTTTGCTGAGAAAAGGGTCATTTTGGCTCAAGGTTTTGGAGTCCACAGCCCAGGATCCACTGGTCCCATCTGGCAACACATCCAGCTGAAGCGTACTGAGCAGCAGAATTGTTCCACTTATGCAAGGAGACAAAGAAAGATGCAGAGACAAAGCTTTCACTTCTCCTGTTGAGGATATGGCCCCAGGGTTCTAAAGTCATGTAGACCCCACCTCTTAAAATTGTATCAATAGTATCATGCTGTGGAGAAAGGCTTGGAAGTGTGGGCTTTTAAGCGAGAGTCAAGATCTAAACTCTAGCACCAGCTGGAGCAAAGAATATAAAGAGCTCTCTTTCAGGAATAAAGAAAAAAAGTCTGTGGGTTGAAAAAGTTATGGTGTTTTAAATCACCAGCATTAATTGTAAGCCAAGTGTTGCCAGCCAGTACCACTGCTTGTTTATGCTATGTTTGAAATGTTAACATCCTATAGGACAAATATTCTTGTCCCTTCTTGAGAGAGGTGGAAATAGACTCAGAGCAAGTGACCTTGTCAAAGACGTAAGCTTAATTCTGTCCAAGTTCATGCATACTCACACCCTCGTACAGCATTTATTTTAAAAATCAAATCTCACAAATTAGGGGAGAACATATTTGACAAAAATGAGAAACAGTATTAATTTTATATACAATTGTTCTTAAGGAAATATTGCTATTGTCAATAGGATTTACAAAACTTGCATTATATATGTCTTAACAGGGAAATTTAAAGCACAGAATACTCATAGCAGGACAACAGAGCAAGCACAGACAAACAGGGTTGAACCTGAAACTTTTAGTAAAAGAAGAGCAGGCTAAGCCAAAAGCCCATAGGAGGGAGGAAACTATAAAGATCAAAGTACACATTAACCCATTTTACACTAAACAACACAAAGAATCAATGAATTGGAGTTGGGTATTTGAAAGATTAGATAAAATTGACAAACCCTTATGCAACATTATCATAAAAAGGAAAGAAAAGACTCAAATCCATGCAATTAGGAATGAAAAAGGTAAAGTCTCAACGGACCCTCAAGAAATCCTCTTCATTTTTGAAAACTTGCATTCTAATAAGATGTAAATAACAAAAGAAATGGACAGATTCCTACATACATATTAATTACCAAAGCTGAATAAGGAAGATATGAAAGTCCAAAATAAACATATATCGATCAGTGAAATTAAAGACATAATTAAAGATCTAACAACAAAGAAAATCCCAGGCCCTGATGGATTCACTGTTATATTCCACAAGAAATTTACAGAAGACTTAATGCCAATAATTCTCAAACTTGTTAATGGAATTAAAGGGCAATAATATTCCCAAATTCATTCCTGAAAGCAGGTAATACCCTGATACAAAAATTGGAGAAAAACCCAACTGAGAAAAAAATTATAGATCAATATCCCTAATGATGCAAAAAATCCTCAGTAAGATACTGGCAAACAGAATTTAGCAAATGATCAAGGAGATTATATAACATGACCAAGTAAGATTCATCCCAGAGACATAGGGATGGTCCAACATACATCAAGCAATAAAGATAACACACCATATTAATAGAACCAAGGACAAAATCATATGATTATCTCAATAGATGCAGAAAAGTCTTTTGACTGTCCAGCACTCATTTGTGATAAAATCTCTACCGAAAATTGAAATAGGTAGTCATTATCTCAATCTAATAAAAGCCACCTATGACAAACCATTAGCTAACATCATATTAAATGAACAAAAACTGAAAGCATTCACTCTAAAACCAGAAATAAGACAAGGATATTCATTTTCTCTGGTTTTATTCAACACAGTCCTGGAAACTTTAGCCAGAGAAATTAGACAAGAGAAAGAAATAAAAGGAACAACAATAGGAAAGGAAGAAGTGAAATTATTGATATTTGCGGATGACATGATACTTTACTTAGAAGACCCAAAAAATTCTGCTAAAAACTGCTAGATTTTATAAGCAAATTCAGCAGCATAGCTGGATACAAAGTCAAGCCTTAGAAACTAATAGTCTTCCTTTACATGAATAAGAAAGTGAATGAGAGAGAAATTAGGGAAACAACATCTATCACAATGGTTTAAAAAAATGCAATGTCTAGGAATAAGTCTAAAGAAGGATATAAAAGACCTCTATATTTAAAACTACAGTATTCTGGCTGGCCAGATAGTTCAGTGGATTAAAGTACCTCCTTGGGCAGACAGATGGACTGGGGTTTGATTCCCTGGAATGCCATGTCAGCCCCACTGCTGGGGCATGCTGAGATGTCGATTGAGTCTGGGTATGGTGGCATGCACCTGTAATCCCAGTGCTTAGAAGGCAGAAAACAGGAGAATCATTGAGTCCAATCTGCATAGTGAGATCCTATAGACCCTGTACTAAATACATAAAAAAATAAAAGTACAGTATTTTGAAAGGGAGATTGAAATGAATATCAAAAAAATGGAAAGATAGCCTTTGCTCTTGTGTACAAGAATCAATATAGTGAAATGGTCATACTTCCAAAACTATTATACAGATTTAATGTTATTTCAATCAAAATTCCAATAGCATATTTCACAGAATAATCCTAATCTTAAAATTGATTTGGAGCCAGAAGAAGCCTAGAATAGCAAAGGTAATTCTGAGCTATGAAGCTACAGTGATAAAAACAGTATGGTCTTGGTGAAAAAAAAAAACAGATCTAAAGATCAATCGAACAGATTAAGAGATGCAGAAACACCTCCAGCTATTTTCAGCCACCTTATATTTGACAAAGATTTCAAACACATCCACTGGAAGAAAGATGGTTTCTTTATTGAACAGTGCTATAAAACTAGCTCTGCCCATGCTGAGGATTAAAATGAGACCAATGTGTTTCACCATGCACTAAACTAAATTTGAAATGGATCAAAGGCTGAGTATTAAATCTTCTGACACGTAGTGTAGGTAAAACTCTTGAAGACACTGGTGCAGGCAAAAACTTCATGAGTAAAACCAGTTTCACAAGAGTTATCACAAAGAATCAACAATTGTGATTATATTTTATTAAAAATCTTTTGCACAGCAAGAGAACTCATTAACAGAATGAAGAGATAGCCCACAACGTGGGGAAAGAAGGATTTGGTTTATGTTGCTCAGACCAAGGATTACTGGAGAGAACATATGAAGGACTCCACAAAATCAGACCTCTCAAATTTAAAGACCCAAATCCAAAACTGGGTGTCAGAGATGAACACTCAGGTCTCAGAAGAAGAAATACAAACAGCAAATAAATATATGAAAAAAATAGGGGCCGAGCGATGGCTCAGTAGAATAAGTGCTTGCCTAGCAAGCCCAAGTGTCTGAGTTCAATCCCCAGTTCTGCCAAAAACAACAACAACAACAACAACAAAAAAAACACTCAACAGCACAGATAATTCAAAAGATGCAAATTAAAACAATACTGAGATTCCATCTCATCCTAGAAAGAATGGCTGATATCAAGAAATCAATGAATAACAAATTCTGGAGGGATTGTGGGGAAAAAAGAACGCTTCTCCACTTTTGCTGGCAGTATAGATTGGTATAACCATCGTGGAAATCATTGTGGAGATTCCTCAAAAAAATAGGACTGGAAGTC
>NW_004524591.1:9246023-9247492 GCF_000260255.1 Octodon degus
AGAGAGAGAGAGAGAGAGAGAGAGAGAGAGGCAGACTATGTTTGTGTTAACATTATTTGGATAATTAAATGCTGAGATCTTGTAGTCTGAGTAATTTAAAGATAACACTATGCAATGTATTTACCATTGTTACCATCCTCTCATATTGTTTTGGAACTTGGGGGTTTCTTTTTTATGTTTAAAAATGAAAAATAGTAGAATTTATACATTAAGGAAAGTTATAAAGTAAGTTAATATAAAATCTATAATTAAAACAGAGAAAAGAGTAAATATTTATGAACATGAATAACAAATGCAATGAATCAGTAGATAGTCTAAACTCATAAAATGTAAGACATATTTGTCAAAGTGGAAAAAAAGAGTAGTTTTATATCATGCTACAACTACTCAAAAGAAAATTTAAATAGTTTGGTTTTGGGCAAAGTGAATTTTACTTCAGAACAAGGACGTCTATTGGAAGTAGGGGGAACTTTCCTCATAATAAATGAATCAATTTTCTGAGGGGAGTAACAAACCTGGACATGTATATAAAGAAAACCCAATAACAATAAGCCAGGTAAGATGGACAGAAATTAAATCAGAATTGAAGCTTCCAGTTACAATAGCAAATTTTTCTAACAATTTTTCATCATTAGTTGATAATTGTGAAGGCAGGAAAGAAGAAAAAAATAGAGAACTGAACAGAATTATTGAGCAAATTGATATAATTAACAGCTATAGAATGTTCCATTGAATGACAGAATATACATTATTCTCAACTCACACAGAAATTTCATGTAGACCATAAAATGAGCCATTAAATAATATACTCCAAATAACCAATGTTTTCAAAGTGTCAGACACCAAAAGCAAAAAAAAAATAATTTCAACTAATTAAAATTGAAAGTAAACAATCTGTAGGATACAGATAATGTAATGCTAAGTTTATTGAATCAATTGTTTCTTAAAAACTAAAGTCAGTTAACTTTCATTGTAGTAAACTAAAGAACAATGTAAGCATAACATAAACAAAAGAAAATAAGTAATAAAAATGAGTGATCTTAGCGATGTTAAGTTCAACTGCCTCTGTTACAGGGTAAAAATAACATTAAAGTTGTCTTCTGGAAGGTTAACAACTAAAGTTTGCAGACCAAAAATTAGAGACAAAGAGGGGCTACAAGGATAGCCAATATTTTGGCCCTAGCCCTTCAAGGTCAGTGAGGACTCAGGACATAAGAGAACCTGACATCTTGTAACTAAGTAGTGTCCCAAATTTTCTGATCAAGAAGATCATGGGGCTACAGAGGAAAGTGATAGATGATGTATAGTGTACCTAAGGAGAGTCACCTAGAAAGAAAAAATTCTCTCAAGCTTTCATAGAGAGCAAACTGGTCAAGCAATGGCTATGACTCATCCAGATGGCTGGCACTGACAAAAGATCTACAAGGTTTCAGGGTAAATCCTGAGGGCATTTGACTGACCTTGTCAGA
>NW_004524591.1:9247814-9249512 GCF_000260255.1 Octodon degus
TATATAAATTAGTTAGGATAGATATACAGCTACTTTCACTTAGTTCAATGAGAAGAAATGTTGTACTAATAGTGTTTAGACAAGATATCATGTCTACATCTTGTCCTCTGAATAATTACTATGAAGATAACAATATGCAGTGTATTAATTATTATAACTGTCCTACTAAACTGTGTTGAAACTGTTTCATTGCTATTTTTTCTAAATAAAATGAACTAAAAAAGAAAAAAAAAGAATGAGTGTCTTTAGTTCGACTGTTGTGTTTGCCTCAGTGTTCTGAATCTATTCAAAACATTTACTTTTTGTTATTTATTTATTTACTTTGTACCAGGTCTTGTTACACAGCTCAGACTTGTAGTGACCCTCCTGTCTCAGCCTCACCAGTGCTGAGGAATTCCAGGGCCCACACAGCATGTCACACTGGGGGTCTGTCTTAGTTACTCTTCTCTCATTGCTGGGACAAACACCTGACACTCCAGTTTAGGGAAGGAAAGGTTTATTTAGCTCACAGTTACTGGAGCTTTTATAGTTGAAAGCAGCCTGAATTACATAGCAAGGCTTTGAGATACTGCTGTCCGGTGCTACAGGGTCTGGAAGAGAGGCTGGGATGCCGCTGTGTCCAGGATGATCCACTCTATACCTTTAAGAGAGGCCGCCAGGCCTGGGAGGGGGGTAGAGAGGTGCAGGCTGTCAGTTAAACAGTTTGTGCCTCTCTGGCCCCGCCCCTCACGCCCCACCCTGGTCCTCTTGCTCCACTGCTGGAACCACATGCTGTTCCTCAAGTGCAACCACCCCATGATTTACATGAGGCTTTAGGAGGACAACTAGATACAAGCCATAACATTCCACCTCTGGACTCCCAAAGTCTCATGTACATTCCTTTCTGCAAAAGGTTTTTTAGGCCATCTCTAAGAGTTGCCCAAGTCCCAAGAGTTTTAGGATTGCTGAAAAATCCAAGTCCCAAGTCTCCTCCAAGATGCAAGGCAAACTCTCAACTGTGAGCCCCTGTACAAATAAAAAGTTAAATACATCCAACATTCAAAGGCACAAGATAAACACTGTCATTCCAAAAGGTATACACAGAAGGATACAAACCACTGGGGTCAAAACAAGTCCAAAATCCTTCAGGGCAAATATTAAGTTCTATAGTTCCATGTGGAACATCTGAAGCAATCTGTGGCAAATTGTGAACTCCATGTGGCTCCACCCCTATTGCACTGTTGGTGGTAGCTCCCATGGCTTCTCAGGCTGGCTTTGTTCCCTCTTTGCAGTTTCCCTTAGATGATCCATGTTCCTGGCTTTTCCAAACTTCTGGGGTTTCCACAGGATAGGGTTCTCACTCACACTTTTACACATTGTCCTCTCAGGGGCACACTGGCTAGCCTCCCAGACCTTCTTCTGAAATCTAGGTGAAAGCCTTCTTAACCTCAGAACTCCTGCATTCTGCATCTGCCTAAAACCAATGCCATGTGGATGATGCCAAGGTGTGCTGCCAGCTGGAGTATTAGCCAGGCCTTCCTCTCTATTGGCTGTAGGGTTCGAGTGCCTAGATCTCTGAGCACTCTGACCCTGATTCCAAGAAACAAATTCTCTATGCTGGTGCCATTCTGTAATCTGGTGTGATCGTTGCCGCCATTCTGGAATATGGGGCTCTGTGGCTCTCTCCTTAGAGCAAAGTCTCTCACCCTTGTGATTGTG
>NW_004524591.1:9255292-9266982 GCF_000260255.1 Octodon degus
CCGAAACTCATGTATGGAAGGTTTGGTCCCTGGCTGACAATACCACTGGGAAGTATCAGAAACTTTAGTAAGTGGGGCATGGTGAAGCAAGTAGGTTATGGGGACATCTGCTTCAAAGGTATATTTTGTACCTGGCCCTTCTTTCTCACTCCTTGGCTACAATGAGGTGAGCAGTTTCATCACAGCACCAACATGGATTGAAATCCCTATAAACATGAGTCAAAATAAACCTTTTCGCCTTTGATCTTTTCAGACATTTTGTCAGAGTGGCAGCAAGCAGAAGGCAAGACTTACGGTGTCACTGGGTTTTCCACCAAGGTATCTGGATTCAGAGGAAATCTTGGGAGGGCACATTATGTAGCAGGTTTTGCAGTTCTTGCTAACAGCCTCTGACAAGGTCATTCATGAAGTGACAAGGTGAAAGCTGCAGCTCCAGTAAAGACCTTAGGAAATTAGAGATGCCAGGAACACAGAACACTTGCTAAAGGAAGCCATAAACAGTGCGCAGGCCAGCCCAAGAAAGTGGCTAGGTGGGCTGCAGCCAGCAAGGCCAAAGGGATGAGCTGCCACACCCTTGGGAGCCCACATCCTAAGGCTTTGCACTGGAGATGGAACTGTAGGATTTGATGTTTGCCTTGCTGGGTTCTGTCTTGCTTTGGTCCATTTCCTCTTTGGTGTTTTCATATTCCTCTTACTTACAATGGGAATGTTTACCTGACATGACTGTATGTTGGAATTACATAACTTCTTTTGTTCTTTTATAGCTAACTTAAGCTGGAATAATAAAAATTTTGATGACTCATGCAAATGTACATGAGCCTTTGGGGTACTGGGATGGATTTTTATGGTTTGGATATGAAATGTTCCCCTAAGGCTCATATGCTAAAAGGCTGTCCATATCCTATGGTGCTATTGAGACTAGACGGGAGAAATTAGGACAAGGGAGTTGTCACTTTAAAGGGGATTTTCAGAGATTTCACTCTTGGCTTTCTGGCTACCTTGAGGTAAACAAACCTCTACCATGCCTGCCCCCTGTGGTGTTCTGCCTCACCATTGGCCAGACAGAAGCCAATGGAAGCATTTGACCCTAGACTGAAAGCTCTGAATCCATGAGTCAATACAAAACTTTCCTCCTTTTAGATTTTTCTGAGGTACATTTCAGACAACTAGCATGATAGAAAGGATTACTTCTATCATTCAGATGATAGAGACATGCATGGTGTCACATGACTACTTTTGATCACATGTTGTACAAGAGCGTTTGAAAGAAGAGGGAGTATTTTGGGGAGGTTTATGAAAACGTGTCTTACTAAAACAAATTTGTAGATTTTAAATTGTAACCACGTATTTTGATAACACCTCCCTTACTATGTGCTACTTTTAGCCAGATTTACTAGATTTGTGAGCAAAAGGCAAAGTGGAGAAGTCTGCAGTTTGGCTGGAAAAAGAACGTTTTAAGTTGAAGCTAAAGGTGGCATGGGCATTAATGTCATTTAAGGAACATCAAATTCTTCACACCATGACAATAGATTACTTCTGGGCATACTACATCTAGCAAGATGCCACTTATTCCAAGGTTATGGAGGTAAAAGTAATTAACTTATTTCAAAGACATTCATCTGGGAAATGCCCCACAGTGCTGCCACAGGGCTGCCCAGGGCTCATTCACTCATTTGCTACTGTTTAACCGCTACACCCAAGGCCACTGCTTTCCCACCATCTGCTGACTATACCCATGATCCGGGCACTGTGGTCGTGCTCCTTATGAGTTCATTTGTTTTATTTACCTACAGCCACAAACTGCCTTCAGGGCAAAATGTAACCTCTCAGGTAATTCAAACTATTGGATGGCAAAGCTGGAATACATTTTTCTTCCCCAGTGCTAATAACTTAAAAAATAAAGGTCTTCCTCCCCATTTTTTTAAAAATTATGATTTTTTGAAAGAAGTAGATAAGCCACATATTTCATAACATAAAATACAAATTTCCAGTGCTAGAATTAAATGGACCCCATAAAGTCACCTTTTGGAGTATCCATCAGGTAATTACCTGCCAACCATATCCATTCATGCATTTCAATGAATTTCTCTTACCTTTAAATCTCCTTTCATCAATCTTGGTGCTAGGCAGTCATGTCATTGATACCAGGAGTGGACACAACCCCCAAGCTGGCCCACACTGTCTTTCCTGAGATTTGGGCTGTTGGACTAAAAGCCAAAGATTCAGCCTCCATGTGATTAGGCCTGCAAAATGACTGTGAGGGATACCTGTACAGGAATTGAGAACCTTGTGCTGTTCTCCACTAACTTCTACTTTGTTCCTCAACTGTAGTTGCATTGTACACTCAGATTCTTGTAATACACCTCAATTTTTAGAGTAACTCACATGACCATGCTTGGTTGTTGGCTCATTTTTCAGGTTAACTAAGTTCTAGTCAGTTGCATGTGCAAACAAACAATTCTAGACTAAAATGTGGATTGTAAGAGAGGCAAATATTTGACCTTGTTTGCTTCAACAGAACTTGTCCAGGTAGAAAAGTTGATTTGCCATAACAGAAGAATTTGGCTTTAAAAAATGCAAAACAAAAAGTAGTGTTGTATGTTATTGGCATGTGGTTTAGGGGAAATAAGTATTTCTAATTTTAAAGTAGATTTAAGCTACTCCCTTCTCTCCTGAGAGTGGATTACTTTGATCTTCTGCCTTAATTCCAAAGAGGACAGAACAAAACTTCCTTCGACTTGATCTTCTGGATTAAAGTAGACTGGTTCCATGGAGGGTCTTTGTATTTCTATAATATTCCAACTTCTAAATAGTTAAGAGGTCACTAGGAGAAAAACGTATTGTTCAAAATTTTCATTCATGCAACAAATAGGTATAGAAGGCCTACTGTGCCTAACACTGTACTGGTCCTGTGGATTCAGAGGCAGTAGGATCAACTGTGCTCTTCTTATGGAGAAGAGGGAGATTTTGGGTTCTGGACTACAGTAATCTGTGGAGTGGTTATAGCTTTCAGTTGATTACAAAATAATTATTAAGTTCGGCTGTCTCTCTGGCTCTATTGAGGCTATGTTTTCCTGATTCTCAATAAGCTTATTATATACAATGGCCAAAGGAATCATCTGTGGATCCTACCAGGAATCACAACTTTATTAGTCCACTTCTGAGAGAAGCAGATACCTAGATATAATATAAATGTAATTTTATTAGGTAAAATGCCTGAGGAAAAATGTGAAAGGTACTAAAATAGGGTAAGTTTCTGAACCAGAAGGAAACACAGAGGAAAGGGTAAGTAAGTAGGTGGAAGAATTTCAGGTTGCTATGCAAGCTGCAGAAACTCCGGTGCAGGATCACTAGGAACTTTCGTGGCAAGTTAGTCACTGAAGGAATCCTGTCTCCCAGAACAGTTCTGCCTCAGTATCTGTGTTGCTTTTCCCCCTGGCTGGGAACAGCACAAGTATGGCCTTGTGCAGATGTGGGTGATGGATTTTAGAGCGCAGCCCAAGGCTAATTAAGCTCCCTGTGTGCAAGTTTGTGAGATTCATTCTCACAGCAGTTAAATGATCCAAGAGATAAGAACACAGCCTACTCTCCTGCAGGATCAAAATTACTATTTCCAAAGCTTCCAATGCTATCCATGCTTCATCACTTGGCTATTTCAGAAAACGATTCATGGCATGGGGGATCACAAGGTGCTTTAATTACTCTTCTCTCTCCTTGTTGAGACAAAATACTCAACACCCAAAATCAAGGAAAGGCTTATTTAGCTCACAGTTTCTGGAGGTTTAACTTCATAATTGGCTGTCTCCAATGTAGGGTGGCGTGGCTGAGGGGCAGCTTTCATGAGGAAGACAGCAAAAGCAGCAAGAGCAAAAAAAAAGGAATGGCCAAGAGCAAGCCTCTTTCCTTTCCTTATACTGTTTACAGGAGGCCTGCCCCAGGGAGGGTGTAGCACTCACACCCATAGTCCCTGCACTGGACTATGAATCAATCATGCACCACCACACATCTCAATCACCCTCTCAGCGCGCACTGGAGAGGGGGCCAGCGAGGCAGGCCTGGAGATCGAATCCTGGCCACTGTGCCTGATTACAGGCACTTTAATCTGCTGAGCTATTTGGCCAGCCCTGATGATTTTCTTTAACTGATGATTTGGTCTATATACAATTAACACAGGTAGAATAGAGTCAAGGAAATCACCCCCTCTACACCCACAGTTTGGACAGTACCTCCTTCCATTGTCCTATAACATAAAAACAGAGAGAAGTTTTGAAGCTCTGGTGGAAGGCACATGTGCACAGGATGTCCTAGCCTGATCTTCAGTCACATTTAGCCTACTTGAACCTTATTAAGGGCTCATAAATGTGCACTACCTCTCATATATATAATTTTGATCAGAGTGAATTCTGGGACATGCATATGAGTTGAAGCCCCTAAGATGAAGGACTCAACATCCTGTTCATCATTCCTGTCAGTCTTACCTAAAGACCCAGGCTGCGATCTCTATGCTCTTTAACTTTTCAATCATTCATGACAATTTATCTGGCCTTAAGATACTCCAGTGTACCAAATATTTATTTGAAAAAAGCAGAATACAAAATAGTATCACTCAATTATCTATTCCTGTCAAGGTAAAGAGAGACAAAACAATATAAACCAAATGTCCCAGGCACCCTTTCCAGGCAGTGTTGGTTTTCCAGGAACCCTGTCCCACTAGCCCTCCTAGCCCTGGAGCTGGGTAAAGAGCACAACCCCAACCTTGCCCTGTTCCGTACCCTAGTCTCAGCTCACTTCCTCTTGGCCCCACGTTGGGCTGAAACTGCAGAACAGGTCCACCTGGCTTTCATCTGGGCAGCAAACCACAGAAACTTTCCTTTAATATCAAAAGTCCCCCATAGACCAGGTAGCCCTGCCAAGATTAGCTCTCCCTCAGTTGTTCCAGTCCACAAACACCATCCCCACAAAACCCTTTAAAAGCTCTGTGCTTTGCCTTGTTCACTGCTGTCTTGGTCCACTAGACAAGACTCCTACCTCCAATAAATCTTCTGTCAGAATGCCTGGTCTGTTTGATTGCATGGGTTTGTACCTAACATGTTTTTTGAAGGGGGCGCCAATGATATACTGAGTTGAGTAATGGTTGATCATTTCATTAGTTATCCAAGAGAAATGTCAAAAGCTCTCAAACCAGTAACAGAATTATCTATTAGTTTTGGACTTTGTTCCTACTACTTGGTCTGTAATATCTATGACAGTGTTTTGCATATGTTATTTATTTATTGTATTTAGGACAGACTGTACAGTCTCACTGCACAGATTGGACTCATTCTGTTCCTCCTGTTTACAGCCTCCCAAGTACTAGGATTACAGGGGTGCAACAGCCATCTCAAGCACTGTCTCAGTGTGCCCTGGAGGCAGGGACAGAGAGGCAGGCCAGGGGATCAAACTCCTGGCCCCTGTGTCTCCCTAAGCAGGCACTTTAATCTGCTGAGCTATTTGGCCAGCCCTTGCATATTCTTTTAAAAATACAGTATTTTTAAGTGCCTATGGGATTTAACAAATGCTGTATATTGGCATCAAAAAATTCAGCTTTCAAAAGTACAAATCAGCGCATCTTCGAAGACAAGAATGAGCAACACACACACACACACACACACACAAAGAATGAGCAACACAGCAAGAAACAATGAAAAGTTAGCAATTTGAATAGAAATGGAAATTTGTGGGAAATTTTAAAGTATACACTTATAAATAAATAAATAAATGCTAGGTGAAAAAAAATTCCATTCTGAAACTTTACAGCATCTAGAGAGAAACATTATGAACACTTTCAAGATATTTAAAAATCAGATGTTAGGGTCAAATGCTTGTTACCAAGAATGGTAGGAATTAAAAGATAGTAACTAGGAAGAAGCCAAGGTGGGAGGAAAAGAACCCAAAATATAAAAGATTTAGTGAAGAGTGGGATTAATGAAAAACACAAGAAAAAGAAAAGAAACAAAACCTGGAGTGAACTGATAAGACTAATAAAAGATAAAACATGTTGGATCAGACAGGTTAGTATATGAAATTACCCTATGTCAGTAAGAACTAGTTATAACATTACGTCATAAACTATCACTGATAGGGCCGGCAAGATAGCTCAGCAGACTAAGCGTCTACTTAGGCAAACACAGGGACAGGGGCACCACATGCCACAGCAGCTCCACCCCCAGGTGGGCTGAGCCAGCCATTGAGACCAGACTTAGTGACACATACCGAAAATCCCAGCCCTAATGAGTCTGATCTGCATAGTGAGACCCTGTATCAAAATACATAAAAAATTAAAAATATCATTGATAAAAGCAATACTATAAAATTCCTGGAAATAAGATATATACAAAGCTTTAAGATATTTACAAAAAGTAAAACTCAGTCCTTCTGAAGTATGCAGTAGACTTAACCGATGAACTTAACATGTTTATTGAAGAAAAACCACAGAATACAATCGTGCTGCAATTAAGCTTTCAACTTAGTACAGCAACCATAAACATCCCCAAGCTTTTTCTAGATGAAATTTTTTGATATGCAGAGGATATAAATACTAATCAACTCTGACAATACATAGTATTTAGATATCCAAGTGTATAATAAGGCTATTTCTGTCAGGTTAACAACTGAAAGAATTGTAAGAAATGTGTTAATTTCATTGTTGTGTACCTATGCAAATGCACTTATGCACATAGGTGGCAGAGCCTTCCTTACACCTAGGCCATCTGGTAAAGCTGCCATCAGGAATGTGGTCAGTCACTGGCTGAAACATAAGCACAGGACTCTATTAGCTCTTTGTGTTACGTACGAAATGACCACAAACTGTAGGCTTAAAACAATACTCACTGTGGTTCAAAGTATTGTCAGTCAGAAGTCTAACAAGGTTGGGGATGGATTCTCTGCCTGGGATTTTGTAAGACTGACATTGGGGTGTTAACTAAATTCTTACCTGGAGGATCTGGGGGGAAAAAAAAATCTTCATGTGTCACTCTTGTAACTGGCAGGACTTCCTTGTACCTAGTACCATTTTATTGTTTGCCATGCATAGCTCTTTGCTTTATCAGGCCCATGCCACACGGCCCTTTCCATCCCATTACATCTTCCCTTCTACTATTTTTCCTCCTGTTTCAAAATTCTCTCAGTTCCTCTTCTGCCATTAGCTGTAGAAAACTTTCTCATCTTAAAGAGCTCTGCATGATTGGAGCTGCGTCCACCTGGATCGCTCCCTTTGGACCCAGGTGACCTAATGTTGTCAGAGGGAAAATTTGTCTCTTTAGTTATGAAGATCGGGATGATGAATCTCACGGGCTATCCCTTCTTTATTCAAAGTGGCAAGTTCTTTTAATATGAAACAATACAGCAGAAGCATCACCTGAAGCAAAATAAAAATCTGCTTTTTTTGGTAAGTTGCAATGTAATTTCCTATAGCTACCATAAGTTTGCTATCTTTCTTGGTGTGTATGGAATGGGGTCAGAATTATTCCACTTAACATTAATGTCCCGTATTACCCAATAATCTCAATTATAAAATCTGAAGTGAACATACTGGTATTTAACTACATTGTATCTCAGCAATGTATTTTGATTCAACCTTTTTCAACAATTTTGTTCTACACAGAACTTTCCAAAGAAAATGTGAACCCTTCTGTAATCTAACTTTTGTAGAAAAATAAACTGAAAACAGGCTGTAGTTAATATATTACTTAACCCACCCTACAAAAAGTTATGACTTCACTAGTATAAGAAATGTATTTGGTTGTTACAGGGTCTCAATACGCAGTTGAGACTCACAGTGATCCTCCTGCTTTCAGCCTCCCCTGTACTGGGATTATAGGCGTGTACCACTATGCCCAAACTCTGCCTGGCTCAGCCAGCCCTGGCATGGCACATGCTGCTGGGATTGAACCATGGTCCCTGTGTTTGCCTAAGCTTGTGTAAGCAGCGGCTTTAGTCTACTGAGTTATCTCACCGGCCCCTAGTTTACTTTTTTGTACATCTTGAAAACCATGTATCTTATACTAACAACACATACCATTCTGGACAAAACATTTCAAAAACTCAACAGTCACATAATTCTGAACTGCAACAAAAGACACTGGCTTGCATATATCCAGTATCTGGCACACCTACTTATAGATAAATGTGAACTGTCCACCACTTTCAGTCTTCATCATATCTTTACAGATTAAATGAAGTACATGATTAGCAGAATTTGCTTGTTACCAAACATTAAACAGTGAAACATTAAACTAGTGCTATGTCTGGTACTAGATGTAATAGCAACAGAAGTGATGATCATTCATATATCTGTAAACACTAAGATAACAAGAGCAATTCATCATAGCATTTGTCACAATTACTAATTTTCTGTATATCCATGTTTATACTGCATATATATGTATACATACATAGACACACACACACACATGCTTCTCCTCTAATATTATACTCCATAAAGGACACTACAACTACCTTTTCTTCTGTTATGAATCTGTGGCTCAATAAGGTAAAAAATCTATTAAATACATGGCCATGTATTATGACTTCATTACTGTTTTTCAATTAGTAATAATACATTCCCACTTTACACATTTTCTCGGAGAGCAGTAATGACTGTCTTCTTCTCAAATACTTTCTAGTAGCTTACCTCAACCATTAAAAAGTTATAACATCCAGGTATGACAGCATACACCTGTAACCCCAGCACTCTGAGAAGTTAAGGCAAAAGGATCAGAAGTTTAAGCGCTACCTGGATAACACAGCAAGACCATGAATGTTTCCCCAACCCCACGTCAAAAAAAGACAGGTTCAGGGATGCAGCTCAGTGCAAAGGCCTGTGTTAAATCCTCAGCATCACTACAAAACAAAAATTTCTCATGTTTGAAAACTCTCTCATATCCTCTTCTACCATCAGCTGCAGAAAATTTTCAATTTAAGAGATCCGAAGAACTTAACATGTTTGATGAGGAAAACTACAGATTAGAACTGCAATTAAGCTTTCAACTTAGTATAGCTTCCATAAAACCCAAGCTTTTTCTAGATGAAATCTCTTTTTATTGTTCTTTCTGTATTATTTATCTGTTACTTGTCAGTAGCCCATAGATATATCAGTAGGGCAAAGGATAACAGGAAGGAATATGTGAAATTTATATAACACAACAAAATCAGAATGAATGAGGCACAAATGAATACAAGAACATTTAAATTTCTCTCTCAAGAATTCAAACACACAAACATGGAAGTATACAACAGTGAATGCTGTTTCTCACTAGACATTCAACAGTGGCACAGGACTAAAAAGCTCCAGAGACTCGAGGCTCCTTTGGCAATCTATTTTATGTTAAAACAACAGAAACACATGATAAAGGAAAACTACAACTTGAAAAATGTCTTGAATTAAACAATTATGTCTGACTAAAGACATTACGGGGGGGGAGGGGACTTATTCCATAAAGTCCTTTTGCTAATGTTGAGGGTGTAACATCTAGAAAAATAACAAACAATGAGAGCAGCATTTCTTCTCTAAACACAATAAAATGGTATTTTTGATATCAGTATTAACGCAACTACTTTATCATCAGTTTTGTGATTTTAGTACAAAAAAATCATTAAAAATCATTAAAATAATTGTTCTATCACTTATTTCCTATTTCATAAACTATTGGCACACTTAAGTATTTCATATTATCCAAAACAATTATCTTTTATGTATAAATCTTGGCAAATGCTATATTTAAAGAGTCCTAAAGAAAATTACTTCTTCCTTTTCTTCGTAGGTGAGCATTCCACAGCTGGGGAGAATTCAGCCTCTTCACTGTGTTTTCTTTTCTTTTTTTTCTTTTTATGGTCACTTTGGTAACCACTGGAGTCACTACCTTGGCAAACAGGGTCCTGATCCTGATCCTGCTGTTGCTTTTTCTTTTTCTTCTTCTTCTTCTTCGGCTCTTCCTCACAGAGTTCATTCACATTATTACTAGTCTGCAAGTCCACCTCTTCCTTTGGAGTCACATCTACTAAGTCTCCTAACTCTGTGGCACTAATATCCACCTCATCTGTTTCTGGAGCTTTCTTCTTTTTCTTTTTCTTCTTTGGAAGTTTTTCAACAGCTCCCTCTGTGACAGTTTCTGCTCCTTCAGAAATTTTAAAGCACTTGGGTTGTAAACTGAAAAAAAAAAGTTGTATTAACAGAAATAAGAAAAAAATGTAACAAAATGAGATGTATATATCAATAGAGATTTTCTAAATGACAAAAGTGTAAGATACATAACAATGACACAAATTTCACATATTCTATCCTATTATCCCTCCCTCTATTGCTATGTTTATGGGCTACATTACTATTATTATTATTATTATTTGTGTGTGTGTGTGTGTGTGTGTGTGTGTGTGTGGAACCAGGGATTAAATGTTAAGTTCTGCTTCCCCACTATTTCTCCAGAGGTCAAAACATAATTTCTAAGTTTTGGTTTGTTTCAGAGAAATTTTGTCACTGAAAATTAAATTTAGGCCTCTATCCCAAACAAGGAACACTAGATAAAGAAGAAACGTAATTTCTGTATATATCAAAGCAGTGGAATTTCTTGTATACTAGTTCAATCCTTCTTTCAAATATGATGAACTAACCTATTGATATTTAGTTTTCCACGAATGCAAAATACTCCAGCAGCATCTGAGTCTAAACGAAATACTTCAAACTCCAGTTCATCACCCACGTTTATCTCCACAGTGTGCCACTGCTCAGCTGACATCTGCTCAGGCTTAGGAATGGAGGCGTTAAAACATCCATGCACAAGACAGCCAATGTGGCTAGAAGATACTTTATTCACTATACCCTGGGAAAAAGAACAGAACACCAAGAGAAATCCAAATAATTAAAAGGGAAGTAAAACTTGGTAAAATTCAGACTGATCTTTATAGTGATTACATCCAATGGTATTATTTAATATAGAAAAAGTTTAACTCAATTATAACTTAGCACATGCTATATCAAAACAAAATGGGCATAATGTAGAATTTATAGAAAGCTCAAACTTTATTAAGTAATTTAAAGTCAATTATTTAACCAGATAAACAATACCTAATGAACTAAGCCAGCCTGGTTCAAACAAGACTGCCTCAAACAAAGAAACAAAATAAAGAGCTATTCCCCTCTAGAAGGATTTCCTTGGAACTAGATTACTCTATAACCACAGTAAAACCAAGCAAGAAATACTATAATACAACCTACATGTAAAAAGACCTCAAGGTAAAAAGCATGTGCTTTTCTTTTCTTTCTTTCTTTTTTTTTTTTTTTTTGAGGTACCAGGGATTGAATTCAGGACCCTGAGCTTGCCAGGCAGGCGCTTATTCTACTGACTTATCTCCCTGGCCCAAAAGCATGTGCTTTTCAGTACTGGGACACACATTATATTTCTGGATCCAGATTTTATTTTAAAGCTCAGAAATATATTCTTTAATGACTCAATTTAGCATTATATAAGCAGTCCTATGAGCAGACAGTTTACCCTCTATATATAAACTTTGAAGATAGCCTTCTGGCTAAATCACAAAACAATGAAATCAAAGTGTGTTTTACATGATTTTTAGACACAGGACAATGGAATAGCAATAGAAACGAAATACACTGGTACTTGTCAACTGGCCCCAAAAGTAGACCTCCCCTACCC
>NW_004524591.1:9267082-9268550 GCF_000260255.1 Octodon degus
CTCAAAATGAGGAGAGGATAGGTTTATTTAGCTCACAGTTATTGGAGGTTTCGACACTGGAGGAGAGGTTGGGGTGCTACCGTGTCCAGAATGACCCTCACCACACCTCTAAGAAAGCATAGACTAGCCAGTTTAATAGTTTATGCCTCTCTTGCCCCACCTCTCAAGCCCCAATCTGGTCACCTGGTCCTCTGGCCCCATCCCTTGAGCTGCACCCTGCTCCTCAAACAGTGATCAACCCATGATTTATATGATGCTTTGGAGGGACGGCTATAAATAAACAATAATAGGGTCAAACCTGGGTCTTTGCTCTTGCCAGGCAGGTGTTTAGACCACTGAGCTATCTCTTCAGCTCTTCCTTATCATTTTGACTTTGAAGAACAACTGGAATTCTCATGGTCGCAGGTCTAGTGAATATGGTAGATAAGATCACACTGTAATATTACAAAATAAATTTAAAAATAAGAAAATAAGCCAAAATTGGCTTAGTGAAAGTTAACAAAATAATAGTCCTCTATTAGAGACTCCTACAATGGGCTCTAATCTTCTGTGGCAGGAAAAGAAAGAGCAAGAGGTGAATTGGGGGAATCAGGAAGGGATCTGGGACCACCTGTTGCTCTTATGGAACAAAAGGCTGTGAGGCACCCAGACTCTTGGCATTTGTTTATTACTCTGAGTTGAGGACAACAGGTGAAGGGCAGTTGGTGTTTCTGGGAACAGTAATGGTAACCATGGTGGGCAGGAAGATCAACACATTCTTTAAGAACATGGACAAAGACAAGGATGGGAGTTTCCCCAGGTACCTGTCCTCTTTAGGTCTTATCTTGCCCTATGAGTGCCACAGCAGGCATTAGACCTAGAGCTTCCAGCTGTGGCCAGAGAAGAGTGCAGAATTTCCACATTCCAATCTGGCCCAAAAGAGCAGGACAAGGACAAGCTTGGATGTCATTAGACTCAATTTATAATATGTGGTCTATAACATTTCTCCCTTTCAGTTTTTTTTTTTTTAATTATAGCAGTTGAAACAGTACATAAGCCATGAAGGCCACCATAGCAACAAACATAGCTTTAGGAGTTTGTGGGAGTCCCTGTCGCATCCACAATGTGTGAGTCTCCTTCACTGTCTCTCTAGTTGTCCTCATGTCAGGATTTTGTAGCCTGCACGAATTTCAGTGTTTACAGTTCCGGTTTTCTCTTAAGTCACCAACACTGGAGGGCTGAATAGAACAGGCTCCACCACTGGGGTAGGGTGCTCTTCACTGCCTGGTCACACATTCCAGGAGGGCAGCCATAATGGTGTCCCATGACCTGTTACCATACAAGCATACCCTCGACTCTGCATTATGAACCACACTGGGCCATCCCACTTTCCTGTTTGGATGTCCTTCTGTATGACGAGAGCCCTAGGTGTGCTCATCAGATGTGCCCTTTTGCCAGTGAAGTTCTGAGAAGGGTATTTACTTTCTGG
>NW_004524591.1:9271568-9274432 GCF_000260255.1 Octodon degus
CACATTATATTTCTGGATCCAGATTTTATTTTAAAGCTCAGAAATATATTCTTTAATGACTCAATTTAGCATTATATAAGCAGTCCTATGAGCAGACAGTTTACCCTCTATATATAAACTTTGAAGATAGCCTTCTGGCTAAATCACAAAACAATGAAATCAAAGTGTGTTTTACATGATTTTTAGACACAGGACAATGGAATAGCAATAGAAACGAAATACACTGGTACTTGTCAACTGGCCCCAAAAGTAGACCTCCCCTACCCACTGTAAGAGTAAAGGTGAAAAACAAAGAGTCCCAATAATGTCTATCTGCACAAAAACCAGCACCCTATAGATGGATAGCCTAAATGGCTAATATTTTGTCATCACAGTTGGCTGACATTAGAGAAGGGATGCACTGCAGTATACTGCACAGCCTAGCAAACTCAGGGCATTGGAGCTGGGAAACAGCAGCCACAGCAGAGACCCCTTGTCTAAGTTTGTACTGACTACTGTAGTTTCAATACACGTCTTTTGAAACACTGAAAAACTCAAAACGCTCTAGTATTTTTATGATATTTAAACTACTCATACCTTTAGTATGGAAACTAGAAAACAAAATAACCACACTGATATGTTGAGCAACTGAACATATATACGAAAAGAAAGATCAATCAAGTTCTTGTGCATACCATTAAATAAATAAAAAAAAAAAAAACAAAGATCTACATAACTGATCATCTGAAGAAGAAATAAAGGTAAAAGGATATAGACTGGTCAGTTTTCTTACTGCTGAATGAAACACTTAAAACTTTCAATTCAAAGGAAAAGAGGTTTCTAAGGGCTCAGAAAATGGTAATCTGGGTTATTCTGGCTGTGAAGCAGAAATATAGTTTGAAGGTATGGCAGACAAAAGTTGTGACAGGACATAGGACATGGGAAGGGGGGGGGGGGCTCTAAAGGCATGTCTCCCCTGACTACTTCCAACTGCATTCCGCTTCCTAACAGACATTCTGCTATGAACAGCAGCAGATTAATCCATGAGTAAGATTAGCACCTCCATGATTAAACACCTATCTGGGAGTCTCTTAATGGAGTCAACCCAGTCAAGTCTATGGTTAGAAGTCATTAGCACAACACAGAAAACCATTCAATGAAGTAACAGCAGAAAACTTCCCAAGTCTTTGGAAAGACATGAAAATCCAGGAATAGGAATATTCTAGGACCCCACAAAGAAGCAACTGGAAATAGTCCCTTTACAACACATACTAAAACTGTTGAAATTACAGGAAAAATTAATATAAAATTCTACGAGAAATAGGTACCACATTTCACGGCACACTCATTAGATAAACAGTAGATCCTTTAAAGGCCAGGAGGTCATTGGGCACAAAGAGAACAATGTACCTCACATTCTGAAAGGAAATACTTGTCAACCAAGATTACCACACTCAACAAGGCTATCCTTCAGAGGGAGAAAAAAATTTCCAGGTTTAAGTATAAATGAAAGGAATTCACAGCAACCAGATAAACCTTACAAAAGATTCTTAAGTGAACCTAACACTCAGAAGCAGATGAAAACGCACAAAAGCACAAACACAAAATAAAAAAACCTCACACTAAAGTAACAGAGCATTATCAATAGAAAAAAACCTATCAAACCAAAAATATAAAGGAGGAAGACATAAATAAAGAACATTCAAAACAACTAGAAGAAAATCAATAAAATTACAGGAACAAGATCATACTCTTCAAAAGCAACTCAGAATGCAAAGGGACTTACTTTTCCAGTTAGAAGACACTATGTGGCAACTAAACAACATACCAACATGCTTTCTATAAGAAAGTCACCTCATCTGTAACCACACAGAGACTCAAAGAAAAAGAATAGAAAATGAAATACTCAATAAATGAAATCCAAAAGCAAGGAGTAACTACATTTATATCCAAGAAAATATCTCTATCTATATTCTTTCTCTACACATGTATAAATACACATGTATAGAAAGTATAACTGCATGTGTGTATATTGTCCAAGTTTTCTAAGTTACAATTATGCAAAGAAATGTAGGGAAAAATAATATACATACCATAAGCTTTTGCCCTGGTTCAGGGCAGAAAACAACAAAATCTGCTTCAATGTTAAGATGAATGTGTCCTTGATCATCATAAATGTCTCCCAGTTCACCCACAACTTTGATATTGTCATATGCGATAGGGACACCTAAAAGGCTGTTAAAAAAGAAAAAAGAAAATAATACCTGATATCTCACATCCTCTTTTAAACTAGGCCACTATCATACTAACTGGATGTCTAAGAGTCCAAAAAGTACCACAGTTCAAAATGTTTGAGCATCTCAAAAATACATACTTTATGTCTATACAACTTTAGCAGTTCTCCTCTATAACAACTTTAGCAGTTCCTCTTCAACAAAAGCTTTCAGGGGCCAGAGAGATGGCTCAGTAGAATAAGTGCTTGCCTGGCAAGTGCAAGGGCCTGAGTTCAAACCCCTGTTCCGTGGGGGGGGTGGGGGTGGAGCGTCCAATGTGTTGACTGAAATAAACTGACCTTTCTTCCTCACTTGAATTAGTCATGCTAGAGAAACTGAGGTAAGTAAGGAAAGTATTTCTGTGTGACTGAATACAGACAACTTTGACATTATCCACCATTACCAAACTTCTGTACTAGATAGCATATCACAGGAAGTATCACTATTGCTATTTAATTAATAAACAAAAATCCCAACCTGCAACTATTGCTAGTAAATGGAAATGTCAAGACATAAAACTACACATTCTGCTGAGAACCAACCAACTTTAACATACTAGTTTTTCACATTCAGGATTAGTAAACAACTATTTGATTTATAAATATCATTTCT
>NW_004524591.1:9274572-9280355 GCF_000260255.1 Octodon degus
ACTGCAGGCCCGGGGTATAAGTATCATTTCTTAACTATGCAGAACAAAGTCTTGGTGGCTTCACTATCACAGTATTTTGGGGGAAAATTTTCCTGACTAAAGCTAAAATTACTCTACTTCATGTACAAATTTATCACTATTCTTTATCACTGTGCTGAATTTATCACTGTCTGTCAAATCTACATGCATGTATGGATTCCACATACACACATCCTGGGCTAGTGACAGAAAATACTTTTTTGTTGTTGGACTCAAATTTCTAGCATGAAATACACAGTAGAAATAATTTATCACTAATAGCTTTTTATTATAACAAAATAGCCATGACACAAGAAAGTAGTAACTTATCAAATTAGGAAAATCATAAACTCAGTCTTCTTCAGGAAAGCACTCTTGAATTGTTACTTTTTGCATGTGGCTTTCCTACAGAGAAACTACCCTATCACTAACATTGTCTTCCATATTGAAAACAACAGAAAGGGGGGAAATGACAAATAACTGCGAAAACTGACTGGAAAACAACTATGGTATCATTTCCTCTAATCAAATACTCTGTTATTTTGAAGTGGAGGGAACACTTTTCCCCTAGGAGGTAGATGGGAATTTGTCATGCTGTTCTTGTTTGTTATAAATACTGCAAAAGCCAGGGAAGGAAGACAGCAATCTACACAGGACACACCATTACAACGATGGAAAATCCTTAGCTCCATGCAATTTCTGAATATGGAGACAAACCTGTTAATAAATACCTGGGCAAAGAATTTAACTTTACTGAAAAACAAATGTATCAACATTAAGTCATCTTTGCATAGTTTTAGTATATATTAAAAATTTTCAGGAATGAATTATTATATAAATTCAAAGACTACTTTATACGGGACTTTAGCAAAATCTTTCAAATACAAGCACTGATGACTGGAGAAAATACCCTGAGTAATCAAGGGCAGCTGTCTACATCAACTCTTTATTTTAATTGTCACATTCACCATGATTCCTACTGAGAGGTTCAGGAAGCATCTAATTTCATCACTCTTCCCAGACAGCCACGCTTGAACAGCATGGTGAAACACACTTTATTATGCCGCATTACAGCATTATAGACTTTACTGTAAACTGTATAGTTATATCTAAGGCCACAATTCAGTCCTTTTCTTACTGTAACTTTAGATTTCTGTCAAATTTTAAAGATTCATTGGATTTGTCTTACATGAATACCTCCACTACAGCTTGAAGCTCCTCGAAATGACGTTATTTTGTTTTAATATCCTAAACCCCTAGTATGTAATATAGACATGAAATATGTGTATCGGTGCTTAGAGAAAGTGGTACATCCTAGACAGGCTGGGGAATGGAGGGGCAGGGACCACCAAGAAAGAGGTGAAAGTCTGCGATAATTTATCTCACAAAATTCAAAGATTCCTGCGATTCCGCTGGGTTCATATAATTAAGGATCAGTCATGAATCCGTAGGGAACCTATTTCCCCTAGTTCTGAGCTCTTCTGAGCCACAATCGTTCAGAGGAATAGTAAGACACATCTCCACTTGTAATTCTGAGTTTGAACGACTTCACGTAATGCACCTTGTACCCCTCATTTCCAAGAACAATAGGCACACCAACGAGACTGGAAAACTGTGATTCTAAACAAAAAGTATTTCTGTGATCCTCAACCATGTCCAAGAGAACCCCAAAATTATCAGGGCCGAACAACTGCCTAGCATGTTTTAAAATGCAACAGTTCTACGGATGCTTCCGTGCAAAGCTCTGTGGAATGAGAGTTTTAAGTACATACGTCACAACTGCACCGTCGAGCGAGAAGGAGCAACACGAAGTTTAATGCCAACCAGAACCGGCCTCCTGCGTCTGCAGAACGCGGGGTCGGCCCATCCCCCTCCCAGGGCGCCTCTCCGCGCTCCCGCCGCCGGCGCTCGCACTTCACCTCCAACCGCTCTTCCCCGCCTGGAAGCGCCCTCTGCAGCCCTGCACCCGGGAGGAGGGCTCGCGCGGTAAACTCGGGGAGGGGCGACCTTTCCACTGAACACCGGCGTGGGAATCCGCTCCTCCTTCGCGCGCCTAGAAGGGGCGTCGGGCTGCGCCTCGGCGCCGCCAGCTGGGAGAAAGCAAAGGCCGACAGCGGTACCTCTCGGAGTAGCGAAGGAGCTCGGCGTCCAGCTGCTCCCGGATGCCGGTGCGTTTCCTGTTGAGGTAGCGGGGCGACAGGGCGATGTGCCTGCGGTGCGGCCCCGCCACAAGGCACGAGTACCGGCTGCTCACCAGCGCACAGGCAGCAGCGTAGGTCGGCAGCTCGAGGCAAGGCAGGACGCCGACCGGTCCTACCGCTAGACCTTCAGAGGCCGCCTTCGGCGGGGGGCCCTCGGAGGAACCCGCAGCCATGAGTCTGAGGCGGACGGCTTTCGGCGCGCACCAGTGACGTCACAGGAGCGCGGCTTCCGGGGCGCCCGCTTTTACGTCAAGCAGCAGCGACCACGCCCCTAGGAATTTTGCCTCCTTTCGCTGCATTGAGTAAGTCTGACCAGCAGAGGGCAACTGCTTTTTTTTGGCTTGGAAGGACCAAGTCCAGAACTGTACTACGTACTGAGCATGCGTCAAGGCCAATCGCCTCGGTTTTTTTCTCCCTTTATTATTTTTTTAAACTACGTGTCCTTTGCGATATACAGTTAATATATTCATCATGAGGGGTCGGTATAGGTATATATCTCATCTTTTTTTTAAGGGACAGACAAATTGTGTTTTCATAAACGCCCTCATCACATTTATAGGTACACAATGAGCTGTCCACCTTGACCATTTCCAATAGTAATAACTGCAAAAGCATGGACTATACAATAATAATAAAAATACCTATGGAGTGTATTTAATACGATCCACATGCCTCGAATACTATAGGTTGACAACTCCAGTCCCGCTTTAGTCCTGATTCTGCAATCACTAAATCAGGACAATTTATCACTGCTTTCCATGTGACTTAGCCCAGCTGTCAACTCGGGGCTTCTCTCTTGCTCTCACACATCTGATCAGCCCTCTTTTCGGCCTGGAGAAAGCTACTTTAAGAATCAAGCTCAATTGCATCCTGGTCTCTGAAACACAAACATGATCATGACATGCCCTGTGTAAAGCCCTACGTAACACTCCTTGTTCCCTAGGACAATCCAAACTCCTTCTAATGGCTTCTGAATCACTAGGCCGTTGAATGATTCGCTCTAGCTGCTTTCTTGCTTTTATTACATTCAACATTATTTGCAAGCTGCCTTTGTTACATGTCCACTTTATACCCACAAACCCTCTCTCCTCCAGGCTCCAGTCTTATGTTGAAATTATTACAGTGGAATTTTATGAAGAATTGTAATGAAGAATTTTAAAGAGTCTACATGTTTCTTATAAAGATTAGTCTAAGTAAAAATGCCATTGTATCAGTTGGATTTTGCCACATAACAAACTATCCTCCAATTTGCAGTGGATCCCCAAAATTCTTGGGCGTTACTTGCCTAGAACATCCACAAATCATGAAAAAAAATGCAAATTTCAGTTGTGGTCAGAGAGATGCCTATCTTTATAGTTTAAATCCTAAATATACTATGTCTATCCCATATATGTAATTTAATGAAATATTGTATTAATAAAGCCTCAGAAGGTTCAGGGTGTTTGGGGAGGGGTATCTTAGGGAGCTTTGGGCTTTAGGAAAAATAAAACCAGGAGAACACTGCGGTACAGCAACCTGTTATGAGGCTGGAATGTAGGTTTACCAACCAAATAGATTTATAGATCAACAGAAATGAGAACTGAATAACACTCTTGGATTGATGAACTGCAAATTTCCAGCCCCCTCCCCTCCAAAAAATAAAAATAAAACTGTGGAGGATATTTTCAGTTTCCACAAAATTGTGGAAGTTTCCATGAACAATTGTTAGTTATGTTCTAACAACAACAAAAAAGTCCTCCAACACCTGAGGCCTGAACTCCAAAGCATGACTTTGCAGGGATATAATACAGTGACTTTCTACACTAGCTATTAATTGAACTCTGAGATTTTTGGCTCCACATTTGGGCTGAATTCAGTTGGACTCACTAGTGTGCATATGGTCCAATACAGCTCTATGAGTCTCATCTTCCAGCAGGCTAGATTAATTTTGCTTTCTTGGCAGCTGTGCAGATTTCAGAGAGAGAGAGAGAGAGAGAGAGAGAGAGAGAGAGAGAGAGAGAGAGAAGAAGGGAGGGAGAAAAGTAGAAGAAAAGTCAGAGTGGGAGAGAGAGAGATCAGAGAAATTTTGGGAAGCTCTTGTCTAGACTCTGCAACTTCTCAGTGCAACACATGGAATGCTTCTGATCTCATTTACTGTGTCCTTTGCTTGAGAGACATGAGTCACATCTTCTGTGCTTTGGAAGTCCCTAAATGTGCCCCCTCCAAACTTTGGGAAAAGGTCAATTGTAGTACTGACAGGAAAATCTTTATCACATTTATCTGACTGACTATCGAATTGCTGGAGTGAGTGATGATTGTTAGCCAGCTTTCTGTCACTATGACAAAGTCCCTGAGATAACAAAAGGAAGAAAGCTTTACTTGGCTTACAGTTCCAGAGGTTTAGTTCATTGCTGTTGGCAAGGCAAAATATCATGGCAAGGACGGCAGTGCAGCAAAGCTGCTCACCTCCTGGCTTCTGGGAAGCAAAGACAAAGAGAGAGACTTTGACTCCTTCAAGGTCACACATTGGTCACTTAGCCCCACCTCCCAATAGCACATTGGCTTCAAACCAAGCCTTGCTCACATCCATGGGGGAAACTGAAAAGCCAATTTGTAGCATACATCAACCCACAATAACCAAGATGATGATCATCACTGTGGATCAACTTTATTACAAGCTTGCCGGGGATGTTGAAAATGTCATGAGGAGGTCACCTGCATAGAACCTATTTTTAGTTTTTTTTTTACATATTTTTTGTTACAGGATTTCACCACACAGCTTGGATTTGAGGTGATCATCCTGCTTTTAGCCTGCCCAGCACTGGGATTATAGGCCTGCACCACCAAACCACCATGCCCGGACTTTGGCCAGCTCAGCCTCCCTGGGGGCAGGGCTGGCCTGGCATGTGTTGCTGGGGATTGTGAAACCCATGCTTTGCCTAAGCTTGTCTAGGCAGGCGTTTTAGTCTGCTGAGCTATCTTGCCGGTCCTCACATAGAATCACTATGGGTCTATCATAATTACAATGTACTTTAAAGATGAGAACATTGGATTATAGGAAAGATGTAAAAATCAGCCTGAGATAGGGGCAATGGCATTCACTTGTAATCTCCGCACTCTGGGAGGCTGAGACACGAAAACTGCATGTCCAATTTCAGCCAGGGCAATTTGATGACATAGTGATACCCTGCTTCAAAATTAAAAATACAGAAAGGTTGGTTATGAAAATCAGTGAGAAAACCCTGGGTTTGATTCCAAGTCCCCCAAACCAAACTGAAAACAAATAAACAATAAATAAACCCATGCTGGTGTAGAAACTTAGGGTCTGATTTGCAGTACTCATCACTGCAGCTATCAACGCAGTCATCAGCATCATGGCTGAACTTCACTGCAGCCATGCTAAGGGCTGTGCAGAAATCATCATGCAGAATCCTTACGAGCGCATTATAATTATCACACATATTTCAAACAAAGAGCAGGAATCACAGGGAAGGTTAAAACATCAGCCACAAGGTGGTGTCGGTCCTCTCTGAATTGTTTACAGTTGCATTCCCAGGGCCTACCACAAATTTCTTCTTCTTCTTC
>NW_004524591.1:9280683-9293856 GCF_000260255.1 Octodon degus
TATTTGGTACAGGGTCTTGCTACAGAGCTCGTACTTCTGGTGCTTCTCCTGTCTCAGCCTCCCCAGTGCTGGGATTACAGGCATGCCCTACCATGCCTGGTTTCTGTGGCCGGCTCAGCACCCCCAGCGGCCCAGGGCCAGCATGGCACATGGTACCAGGGATGAAGCCTAGGTCCTTGTGCTTGCCAGGCAGGTGCTGCCAAGCTGCCAAGCTATCTCCCCAGCCCACAGATTTCTTGAGTGAAAGAATGAATGACTTTCTCAAGGATCTGTAGCTATTGATAAACTGAGACATCTTGAGTTACACAACTTATGTTTTGAGTGACTACAACTCCTCACTTTTCCTATGTATTTGATCAAAGTCAATAAATAAAAAAAATTAAAAGTCAGAAAAAATAGGTGGCTAATTTATTTAGGCTGTAAGTGCATGAAGATGGGGATGAGACCAGACTTGTAAGTATTATCATTTTAATAGGCTTGGGAAGGTATCAAAAAGCATTGGTTTTAGTGAAAACATGAGTACTGGTGATTTTGCAGAAAGTAATTCTGGAAAATGACTTTTAGAAGTCAAAAAATGACTTGTAGAAGCCAGAAACAAGAGACAAGTCATATAAGTACAAATTTGGACTCTGCCACTTTGGCAGCCAGCTTAGTGATTTTTTTTAATAATTCTCCAATCTTTAAACATATGAGAGTGAGTGGATTTAGCAAGACAATGGTGGTGTAGTTACACAACACTGTAATACTATATCGAGTGACTGCCCTATATTAAGTACTCAGAAATATTTGTTTAAATCTATGATTAATGCCTCAGGTAAGGGATCCTTTATTCAATATAATTAAAACTATAAATTGGAATCTGAGACCAGAAATATATGCTATACTTGAATAATGAGGTAGAACCATAATATAAGAGAAATAATTATGAATAAAAACTAAAGGTTTTTTTGCTCCAATCATCCAAAAATATTTTTTCCCTCTTTGGTTATAGTAGTATGATTAATTTCAACTCTTTCTCAGAATAACATAATGATAAACACATTATATACATGAACATTTGATTCAGCTTAAAATGATAATTTTAATTTGGCATTTACTTAAAATATATCATTGATAAAACTCATTCTAGATATACATGAATGCTCTAAGATATGACTTTCTACAATTTTGCTGTAAAATTGCTTCAGTACAAAGGAGCTATTTAAAACAAATGTGATTAGCTAAGGAAATAGCTTACTGTAATAGTCGAGAAGTTGTCACATGTAGTGTTTCATGGACGTACATATGTAAAATGTTCCTATTGCATTTGGACTGAAACAAAAACGAAAATCCGAACTTCCTACAGTGCATGAATGGAGCCAAACCACTTGTAATTCACAAACTTGTCAGCAGATGGCAAACATGAGCCTTGAAGGCTCACTGCTTCCTGTCGCCGTGCTGTACCACACACGGTAAAAAAGCTGTGGCGACTGTTTCTTGAAAGCTTGTTTTTACGTACAGTCCCTCTTCCAGAAGAAGTGAACTTCTGACTCTAAAATTTACTCCTATTTTCCTGTTAGCTGATTAATACTGAAGGACACAATACACACAGATAATAAAAAACTTACCCTTATTTGATTGAATTTAAAGGATTTTATGTTTTGGGTGCTGTAGTTCATGCTGCAAAAACATAGACATGAAATGACTTAAATGAACATGTCTGTCACGTTCAACTCCTTAATAACATTAGGTTTCATTGGTGGTCTTCAAATGAGGATTTCAGCCCTTAGATCCCAAGTCAGCGGTGACTTGGTTAGAAAGACGTCTTTCAGGCTCTCCGAGGCTAATGTGTGGGAACAGGGAGCCACCAGTGTGGTCCACCAAGGTCTGAAGGTGATCAAATTGCTGCTGAACTTTAAGAAACTGTGATAAAAATAAACCTGAAATACTGGGTACAGGCTGTGAGATCAGAGCTCTTTGTTCAACAGTAGTTCAGGGGAATAGAGTGATAATCAAGCGGAAAGCTGTTTCATTTGATTTTGTGTACAAACGCAGCGAAAGCCATTAAATAATGTGAATATCGTAGTATGCAATTTGCATATATTTGGAAAGGTGGAATACCATTACTAAATTTTTGTGTTTCTCATATATAAAGAATTTCCAATTGTTCCTCCCCTTGGATTATAATGGAAAAGATAGTATCATGGTAATTCTTGTAATTGCAGAGTAACTAACAAAGCAAACTAGACTTCAAAATAAGATTATTTCTGAAAAATGTAGAACAATGTTCAGGAAAGAAAAACGATTGTGTAATGTTCTTATTTGTATTAACACATGTATGTTCTATTTTCCTAGGTACAGCCAAACCTAAAATTTTCTATCATCACAAAAAGATGTGCAAACATTTTTAATTGATAACAAATACAAATAGACTACATCTTTATTGACAACAAGAAAAAGTACACAAAATTTCTTAGATATGTTTCTCTCATTGCTGGAAAAAGAAATTACCTGCTACCAAGAATTAAAGAGGAAAAAGTTTATTTAGCTCACAGTTTGTGGAGGTTTCAGTCCTTACTTGGCTGGCTCCAAGGCAGAGTAGCACATGGCAGAGGGCAGCAGTTCATGGAGCAGAAGACAGAAGAGCAACAAAAGCCGAAGAGAGCAAGCCTCCTTCCTTCCCTTACATTGTATTCAGCCTACCCAATGCAGGGCGGGTGTAGCGCTCACACCCATAATCCCAGCATTGGACCATGAATCAATCAAAAGTCTAGAAGTCCTCCCCATGACTGCATGAGGCTTTAGGGGGACATCTAGACACAAACCACAACATTCTGCACCTGACACCCCCCAAAGATTCATGTAGAAACATCCCTTTATGTCAAAGACATTTGATTCCATCTCTCAGAGTTACAAAGTCCTAATACCTTCAGCATCACTGTACACTCCAAGGCCTAAATTTCTTGCAAAATGTAAGGCAAACTCTTAGCTCTGGGTCAAACATTCCATCATTTAATGGAACAAGATAATCATCATCATTCTGAAAGGTACAAACAAGGGGATACAAAGTATTGGGAGCAAAGCAAGTCCAAAATCTAGCAGAAAAAAATTCAGTCTGTGATTCCATGTTCAACATCTGAGACAATCTGTGGCAAATTGTGAGCTCCATGTGGGCCCCCCTCTGTGACACTTCTGGTTGTTGTAGCTCACATGGCTTCTCTCTTGGGCCTGATTGCTTTTTTTCTTGTAGCTTTCTCTTAGATGATCCAAGCCCCTGGATTTTCCAGACTTCGGGGTTCTTTATTGCTCCATTGGCTTCACTCCCACAGCTTCAAACACTGCTCCCTCAGGGGCATGCTGCTGGCCTCGAAGGCCTTCTGAAGTCTCGGCAGAAGACTGTAACCTCTGAACTCTCACCTTCTTCATGCTCCTAAGCCAGCGCTAAGTGAAAGATGCCAAGGTCCGCTGCCAGTGGGAGCAGTAGCCAGGCTTTCTTCTCTCTTGGCTGTAGCAGTCGAGTGCCTGGATCACTGAGCACTCTGAATCAGACTCTCAGGAACAAATTCTTTATGCCACCACCATTCTGGCACATGCTTCAGCTGCCACCATTCTTAAACATATGTGGTAGCCACCATTCTGGAACATGGTGCTCTGTGGCTTTTTCCTCAAAGCGAAGTCTTTCACTTCTGTAAGTTAGAGGCTGCAAAGGGTGGAGATTTGTGGCTTGTTGTGATGCTCTCAGGCTATTTTTTTCTATTCTCTTGTTGCTTCCCAGCAATTGAGATCTCCTCAGCTTTGCAGCCCATGGCTTCACTGGAGCTTCCTTTCTGGCCAAAACTCACAACATTCTAAATCATCCTGCTGGGCTCTTTGCTTTTCATTCTCAGTGCAAATCTAGTTAAAAGCCCCCAAAATAGCCATGTCACAGCCTCAACATTTGACTGTCTTAAAATTTCTTCTTCCAGATTAATGAATCTTCCACACTTCATCTCAGGATCAGGCAAAGTCTCTGGACATGAGCAAAATGTAGAACAACTTTTGTCAAGCCATAACACACAACACCTGGACTTCAGCAACCAATGCAGTTCTTCCTAGTAGAAACCCCCTGAGCTAGGTCTTTATTGTCACAAATTCTATCAGCCTTCTAGTCTTCTGAGATCTGACCAGAATCTTCCATACAGAAGAACCTAAAATGTTCCAGTGCAACTCTTTCATTGACATCTCTGAACTTCGTAAACTCTTTCCACAATCATTCCCAATGACTTTAACCACTGGATAGGTATAGTCATGGCAACATCCCATTCTTGGGTGCCAATTCTGCCTTAGCTACTTTTCTCTTGTTGTTGAGAAAAAATACCTAGTACCCAGAATTAAGAAGGATAAGATTTATTTCGCTCACCGTTTGTGAAGGTTTCAGTCCATACTTGCCTGGCTCCAAGGCAGAATGGGACGTGGCAGAGTGCAACAGTTCATGGTGGCAGAAAACAGCAAAAGAAACAATAGTGAAAAGGGAGGAATGGCGAAAGCAAGCCTCTTTCCCCCTTATGCTGTAGGCAGGTTATCTGCCACTACTCCTCCTGCCCAGGGCAGGTATAGTGCTCACACTCGTAATCTCAGCATTGGCTGATGAATTAAACACCAACTCCAGACGCCTGCCTCATGACTGCATGGGGCTTTGGGTGAACATCTAGACACAAACCATAACTCAGAACTGTACAGCTCAGTGATGATGTTACCCAAAACACTACCATACCACAATTATTTGAATCTGTTATTTTTTATTTTATTACTTTATAAGTTCTAAAAGAACATTTAAAGGATCAGCTCTTAAGAAAAGCTTGTATATTTAAATTCCTTATTCTAGAAGCACACATTATACTTGTGTATAATACGTAGATATACATAGATTATATGCATATTTTCTATATGTAGATTATGGAGAGATTATGTGTACATTTACACAAACATTTTGTACTTTCAACAAATTGATTGTTTGTAAATTACACTAGGCGCTTATTAAAGTAATGAAGAGAGCAGAAAGCACATAAATGGAGGTGGGAATGGAGGGACATGTTTTAAGCCTGAGCTTTAAATATACAGAAAAATACTGGGGCTTTAAAAATACTGGGGATAAAAAAAAATACTGGGGATATAGTTCCCAGGCTAAGCACCTGCTTGGCAAGTGCAAAGACCCAAGTTCAATCCCATGTACCACATGCTGAGCCAGCCCTGAAGCCAGGCAATGTGGCACACAGGCCTGTAATCCCAGCACTGGGGAAGCTGAGACAGTAGGATCACTATGAGTTCGAACTGCATAGCAAGATACTCTATCAAATAAATAAAACACAAAGAAAAAATAAACCCATGCCCATTTTGTGTTCCACCAGAGGCTATGAGTGTCCTTGCAGGTGCCCATTCTTTAATAGCAAAAAAGGCAGCTATATAGCTCTGTACAGTGCTAGTAAACAAAGATTGGAGTAAATAATAAAAACAACTTGAGGTTTTAGTGTGCATAATTATACACACATGTAACTAGGGCATCCATGATTGCTTCCAGAGGTTGGGGAGGGGTAAAGAAGCTGTATCAAAGGGGTCAGACTGATTTAGAATGATAGGGTGCCATCTTCATTTAATCTACTGTCGTTTAATGAAAACTACGGTGAGTGTTTCTTCTAAAGATCTATTTTGTCTCCAGATCCAAGAAATCTGGCTAATAAAATTAGCCATGCTTGCAAGGATGCCTGTAGCAATCTCATTTACTCCCATCTGTCTTCAACTTACTGCAGAACAAAAATAGAAAAAAAGAGTTTTGTTTTATGTTTTGAAGATTAAAGCCATAGTTTAATAAGCTACCTGCCGGCTGTCGAGTGTGTGTAGATGTGAACTCAAAGAGCCTTGACATTAAATATTTCCGAAGCACATGGTATGGAAATTCTAAGGGTGGAAAGTAGATAAAAATGAAGTATGGGACATCATGCTTTTTTGTATACAATATATTCTGACATTATAAGACATAGCGTCAGATTCTATTTGCTCCATGTAGCTACAAGATGCTTTTAATATTTGTTATGTTTTGGCATTTCAGTAATGAATCGATCAATTCTCTTTCTTCAGTGACAAAGTGGACTTAGCTCATAGCAAAAGAATGGCCTACAGGAATTACAAGAGAAGGTTTCCTGTAAGAACCACGTTTGTTAATACAGTGTTTCACTTCTGAGTGATGAGCCAGTGACTAAGTGATGGGCCAGTGACTAAGTGAAAGCAATTCTTTCCTTTTGTGTTTTTCTTTCCATTGATATTTGTGGCTTGTACGATGTTGACTTTAGGGTGATACTGACTTAAATAAAACTTTTTATTTTAATACTCTTTTGCACAGCTGATTAGAGTTAATCAGACATTTAAAGAAGGGGCAACTCTTCCCTGACATACAAGGAAGAGTTTCATTCATTTTTTTTTTCTATAGCTTTCGAGTACATTCCTTATAACCTTAAAACCCAGAAGGAAAATGTCATTGCTTCAGTGTAAAATTAGTAGATCCCCATCTGTGTCCATTTGTAGCAGAAAATACCCCTCCCCCAAGCCAGTATACTTTGGTTGTCCAAGTAATAGTTCCTGTTGCAGTGCCAGTTGCTTCTGTCTCCTAGAAAGGACTGGTCACTGTGATATAAGAGTCAATCAAAAATAGTCAGACATTCTGCCTATATTTTTCTCCTTGCAGATCCCATAAAATCTCTCTTCCTGAGCATTCTGGACCTGATTTAAAAAACAAACAAACAAATAAACAATAAATTCCTAGTCAATGCCTGCCTGATGTTAAATAAATCTGCCTCCAAATCTTGGGTGTCATTTCAGTGTGTCTGTTTGCAATAGCACAATTATCTTCCAGACTTTCTGATCTGTTTCTATTCAAGATAAATATAACTCATTTTTCTTTCAGGTTTCTGAAATCCTTCCTTTAGACTCTCTTTCTAATTTGAACAAACATTTGTTGGCTAGCTGACTAGCATTACTGAAGACACTTCTGCCATAGCTGTTGCTGGCTCAAGAGCAAAGAGCAAAGGCCCCCTTTTCCTGGCTGGTTGAGGAGAAGGGGGTTCCATTCCACAATCCTGTGGGTCCATAGTAAGGGGTATGGGGACAGTTGGCAAAGCATGACAACTGGAGAGCTGAAATCTCAGTCTCAATCCAAGTGCAGGAACCAGAATCTTAAACCAGGGTAGCACCACAGAATTAGAAATTTGGACATGAAATTAAGCCAGAAAATCACAAAAAGCATAGAGTTATGGCTTCTTCCATGGACCTCAGAGCGTATGTAAGTTCCATGATTTGGCTGAATGGCTTTGAGGTCCAGGGGAACAGCCAGGAGTGATCTCTTCTCCAAGGTGAAAAATTTCTGTTTATCTACTTTGTTTTTTTGTTGTATGTTAAATAATCGGTTTTATTGGCTGGGATGTGGTGACAGCACACCTATAATCCCAGCATTGTGGGAAGTTCCAAAAGAAGATCACAGTTCAAGACCAGCCTGGGGAGACCAGGGAGATGGCTCAGTTGGGGCCAGGGAGATGGCTCAGTAGAATAATCGCTTGCCTGGCAAGCGCAGGGCCTGAGTTCAATCCCCAGTTCCGAGAAAAAAAAAAAAGAAGATGACCAGCCTGGGTAAATCAGTGATTTACTGAGACACTGGGTAAAAATATAAGGGATTAGGATCAGCATCAGGCCAGAAGATGGTATCAATATAATAGAGGAATATTCACATTTATAGATAATCTATATTATAACTGTGCTTGATAAATCGCTATTTTTCACATGATTCATGACCATTTTTTTTTTACTAAGTAGCAATAAACTAAAATTACTAGCATACACTATATTGTGACTTGAAAAATTGATATTCTTTTCAGCAATTTATTGTATTATATAGGACATGGAAATTTGATATTATTTTATTTTACTGGAGATATTTGTAAGATTACCAATATACCTGAAAAATAGAAATGACTGGCTATCAAAGAACTTTTTGGATCATAGTAAGGGTGGTAGATGTTCAAACAGCTGTCTAATAGAGTACTTCTATGTATAGTACAACTAATGCTGGGTGTTCTTACATTCCTGGCCTGATTTTGGTGCAGAGTAAGGGGTAGTGTTGAGGGAGTAGAGTCTCTCACAAAGATATCTGTAGCTTTTCTTTCCTGGGAAGCAACCTTGGCCCGCCAAAAACTTTCCTTTAGCTCTGCCTCTGGATGTTATGTAAATTATGTGTAAAGATTACTGTTTTTTGAAAAGGCAAGGCTCTGTACCCTGATTGGGTAACAGCAAGGGGCTGTGTCCTAATTCCTTGCAGTTAGCAAAAAATATGGTGCAACCTTTTTAGGATACTGGTTTCTTGTTGTTGTTTGTTTGTTTGTTTTTTGGGCTGGCTCAGGCTGCCTTAAGACTAGGTCTCTTGCGGCAAGTGGTGCTGGGGATCGAACTGCAGTCCCTTACCCCTGACTGATTTTGCTCAATATGGTGTTTTAGACAACTGAGCTAACTCGCCAGCCCCCTGTATTTATTTATTTATTTATTTATTTATTTATTTATTTATTTATTTATTTATAATGTATTTTAGTACAGAGAATACAGGGTTTCACTACACAGATTGGACTCACAGTGATCCTCCTGTTTTCAGCCTCCCAAACTCTGGGATTACCAGTGCGCACCACCATGACATCTCAGTTGCTATCTCAGGGCACCCAGGAGGTGGGGCTGACACTGCATGCTGGGGATGAAACCCTGGCCCCTGGGCCTGTGTAAGCAGGTGCTATAGTCCACTGAGTTATTTGGCCAGCCCAGATATGGTGTGACTTTGATGACAGTTGAGATTTTTCTGAAACATTTTACACAAGGGCCTGAGTTTAATCCCCAGTTCCACCAAAAAAAAAAAAAAAAAAAAAAAAAAAAAAAAAAAAAAAACCCTATATTCCAGAGTATACTCAGTATTTTTTTTAGTAACTTTTTGATTTTTGGGAGGCCTTGCAGTGTATTGTGTGGTCAAAGGCATCTAGGCTTGGGTTGTTGAAGAAGAAAACCCCGATACTTAGTACTCCTTAGGTGATGCGGAAAGAAATGAAGATGGTTCCTAAAATCCTCCAAGAATTTCAGCTACACAAAGGCTCTTCCTAAAAAGAAGGAATTTCTTTTCTCTAAAATGAATTGATGTAGTTACTACTGGCCTGGTACAATATTGAAATGACTTTTAAAATCCTTACCCTGAATTTTTAACAATATATTTCTTGCAAAATGCGTTCCTATTAAAGATACATTCATTCATTACACAGCTGGCTGGCAAGAGGAGTTCAAAAATCCTCCGTATATTTGCACTAGGTGTTCAATCTCAGCTGGTTTCCTCTGCAACTGAGGAACTGACAACTTGTGATTTATGGATTTGAAGTAATTGAATTTCTTGGCTGTCATGCTCTTTGCGTAAGAAGCATTACATACGTTTTAAGAGAAAATGACTTAAAAGAAGAAGAGTGAAGTGATGCCAAGTTTTGAAATTTTATTTGAAAACAGTGTTCCAGCCAAGCAGTACTTAAAATGCTCCCTTTAAGCTTCTGAATCATGTTTGTTAGATAATTTTTGAAAATACAATTTGGGACATAAGGTTTTAAAATGTGCCATTTTGGAGTTAAAGTCAAAGAGTAAACTAGAAGTTTGGCATATTAGTGATTTTACCTTCTCAAACTAAGAATTGCAGTACTATGAATTGACACATGGTAACAGGTAAATTTCTTTAAAAGCAGAAATTGCACAATATTTCATTTATTTTTCAAATCAGCATTTAGTGATTTAGTGGAATATTTCTGTGAGCAGAATTTTTTAACTTGAAGACCTCTGAAGCAACTTCCCAATTTGACCATGGTTCGGCCTCCTAATTTTGTTAGCTTTTCCTAGATTTTCTCAGCTCGTTGATTTAACTGCTTCATCCATTTCAAATTTCATAGATTGTTCACCAACTTTTTTTATAACTTTTTGGGGGATGCTTTGATGCCTGTGAAAGAACAGGTAACACGGATTGAGGGAGAGTCTACAACTCTTGCTTATGTACTTTTGATGAACGTTGCTCTAATCATGTTAATGGAACTATGACTACTAGTTAAATTTTGTAACCACTATCCAAACTTGACTGTTCAGCACTTGGAATTTGACCTATCTGATGGAGAAATGGAATATAGTATTCGACTTTCTTCAATTAATTTATATTTGCATTAAATAATCTCAGGTAGTGGTCTACCATAGCAGGGAGAGCTAATGGTCTGGTCAGTTTCTCATTATTGTAACAAAACACCTGACATGAAACAAGAAGAAGAGAGCTATATTTTGGCTCACAGCCTCAGCCCATGGTCCTCTAGCTCCATTACTTCAGACCTGCGGGAAGGCAAGACATCATGGTGGGGATGGCATTGTGGAGGAGGCTGCTCACTTACCTAACAGAGAAGCAGAGAGGAGACAGAGGGAGGGCCTGGTGTCCCAGTGTCTCCTTCATGTCATGGCTTAGAGAATGAACTTCCCCTCTCCAGTCTTGTCTCCTGAATACTCCATCTTTCAATCACCCCACCAGCTAGAAGCCACCCCTTCAATATAACATCTTGGTGGGGGCATTTGGGACCCAAACACTTAAAAATGAGCTTGTGGCCTTGAGCAGTTTCTGTCCATACATGTGGGTAGTGGTGAATTGGGTACTTTGGGTTGGGGTGTTTTTCAGTGGTGCTACATTGGTTAGTATTTCCCTACTAAAGAAAGAGGTGAAAATATGTTAGGCATTTATGGCCTGTGTTAGAATGGCTGGAATGTCCTAGAATTTAGTGTGTGGGGACCAGAAATGCTAAATGGCCTGAAATGTATAGAACAGTCTTCATGATGAATCACTGTCCATCCCAAATGCCAATAGTGACCAGTTTCATAAATTTAAGCAGACCGCAGAGTTATCTAACTAGTTTCCTTTTGTTTGTGAGATTTGTGATCTCAGTCTTGCTCATATTTGTCTCCTGTGCTTTTTACCTTATTTCTTCATCTTTTCTGAACGACTTCACTTTCCTACTATGAAAATTTTGTTCTGTATCTCTAAACACTCCTCCTCTGCATGTGAACACCTTTTCTGTCTCACATAATATCCTTTTTGTATCCCATATCGTGTAGCCATGACTGTCTCTTTTCTTTTCATCACAAATCTGTCCTCCACAAATCTCAGAATAGAACATTTGTTTATCTAGCTATTGGAAGACAATCAATTGTATTGTAATAAAAAGAAAGCTGATACCATGTATAGTTTCAAAGCACATCATTTTATTACATAGACATATCATAAGAGTCACCATACCATATTCCACGTTAAAGCTATCATGAGTGTGTATATCTGTAGACACACACACTCACACGTATGTACACACATCCATATTTTAAAATTTCTAATGAGACCCCACTTGTTTATGCTTAGACTAACTCCTCCTCTTTTCAGCTAGTCTTTAAATCATATGTTAACAACCATTGCCCACAGTTTTTTTCTAGTTTAGTGCCACATTTTTCCCAAAAGGTAAATTCATACTAAAACCATAATATAGCACTTACAAAATCCTATTTCATAGTCAGTGTGTTGTCAAAGTTACATTTTCACTAATTGAACAGTATCTTCTGAACTTCTTCCGCTTACCTGAAGAAGCGCTATACATCCCCAGTAAATCGCTCCAAACTGAGCCCTGAAAACCCCAGGTTGAAATAATTACATTTAAATATATATCTACACTGACTTAAAATTACACTGTGGACTAGTTGGATAATTGCAATGGTTGCATTTCGTTTTGAGTTTATGTCAAAGCAGTGATATGCTGACTTTTGTCTTTAATGTGTGATTTTATAAATTAGCTCAAAAGACATCAAAATATCTTACTAATGCGTTATAATTTTGTGTTGTACAAACATGTCTACAGAGAAATGCCACCAAAAATTAGAGTTGGTGGTTTGTTCTTTCAGTAAAAAGCTACATTCTTGCACAAATTCAGTAGAATCGTATACACACAAAATTTCTGCATGTTCTGGTTTATATTTTCAGTGGCAAGTACCATGCCTGCTTGTGGCGCCAAACGAACAACAATGATGGCAATTTACTATTTCAAGTTGCGTTTGTAGGCATTTATACTCTGCTACACAATGAAGTGATCCAAATGAGTTGGGAAACTTCGAAAATTACACCAAACACCTGTAGTCCAGTTATTTCTGTGGAATAGATAATCAGAATTTTAAAAGTTAATTCCAATAGGTTAAATGATATTCATGTTGTAAAACAAAAAGACCATCAGACTGTCATTAACTCAAATTGGCTTATTGTTAACACAACTAAAACCTAAGTCTTGTTTATAAAGGATAGCATGTTCTCAAACTGAGTATTAAAGATTTTAATTTACCTTCAGTTTAGTAAGTAACTCATAAAAATGACTTGAAAATTAATTAGCTTGGGGAATAATAAAATATGCATACAATAAATTATATAACTAAAGTTGTTAGATGTTTTTGTCTGTTGTCAGATATTATATTTTCACAAGTATTTTAAAAGACTGCTGTTTCTTTGCCTACTTGTAAGGTTGGTTGGTATTTAAATATTTTATTAGGGAAATAATTAAATCTAGCTATATGAATGTCAGCTTATCTTTTTATTTCCTTTAGCAGAGAAGTTTTTCAGATTCTTTGGTTATATGTTTTCCTGAATATGGTCTGTCAGTATTATTTCATGTAAATTGCAAATCAAAAGAAAACAAAACATCTCAAAACTACAGCAAAGTTAATTCTAACTTCATTGGGGAGCAATACCATCTGTCTTCTATAATTTAACTGGTCTGCAAAGCGTTTGAAATGTAAATGTCATGAATAATTATGGGTCATGATGTCTTTGCTTACAAATATGAAAATATATGCATTGAAGTTACATTTATAAATCAATTTTAATAATAGTTATTACATAAATGCCATAATAGTAAAATAACTGCATAACTAAGTAATCTATATTTATACAACACTATTGAGATCACTTAGTTCCATAAATATCAGCAACAATAATACTTACATATATTAGGTATAATAATAAGAAGGAAATTGCCTAATTTTGTAGAAATTAAATGTAATTTTGTGGGCATAGAGAAGTTTTGAGCAACTGTCTTCTTG
>NW_004524591.1:9293956-9301576 GCF_000260255.1 Octodon degus
ATTAATATATGCTATATATATATAATTTATATTCACAATAAAGGTAAATACATACTTTATTCTCAGGCTCATTCATGAACATGCAAATCAATCCAGAGTATAATCAAAATGTGGAAATTTCTTATATGATATTTACTTACAACTTTTCAGTCCTGCTCAAAAAATGCAAAAATATCTTACAGATTAATATTCTCTCCCTAAAAAACTCTTCTTTATGCTTTATGTGTTTGTTATTTACAAATAAATTATGAAATATAGTTCAATCACAAATTGAAAATAATTACAATGTTTTTATAACAAGGCGTTGCTGAGGTTTTAAATTGTGGCATTCTAGAAGCCATCTGTCTTTCAAAACAAAGACACCAATATGTGATTGTCGTTCTCTGTTATTTGTACCTTTGATTTGTTCATATGAAATATGTAATTACAAATCTAATTCTCATGCTGGTCAAATAGTGTTTGTGTAGAATATGGATCTTATTTCTGTTTTATTACATTTTTTTTCCCCAAAACGTCTCCTTCAGAACCATCTGGAAAGTCTGTTGAAATTACTAACTAGATCATTTCTGGAAAGTTCTCCACTCCATAAAAAAGACTGGAGAATAATTGAGACAAAATTAAGGAAGAATAATTTTAGTGGCTGCTCAGAGTGATAAAGCAAATTGCAAGGGCTATTTTAATTTTATCCCTAGTCCTTTAATATCTCCTTGCCCTGGGAACCTACTAAAAATGTTCAAATTTTAAGAAATTGGTTATCGTCTTCCATTAAATATCAGTTGTGGTCCTCCATTGCTCATGTTGTCTGTCATTTCCTGTTAGGAAAATAACATGAATTAATTAAAATTCATTTTCAGAGCAAAACATTGTTTTGGTTAATACATTTGCAATGCAGAAATTTCAAGCCATTGAAAAACATTTCGTGGGGAAGGACAAGGGTTGCTACTGTTGCTGCACTTCAGGAAATGAAATTTCATGGCATCATCTGAAGCACATGAAAATGCTAAAGCGACAGTCTGCTAGACCATAAAGTCAGCTCGCTGTCTCTGCCGTTCCCTGAGATTCCCCTTTCTTTCCTCCAATCTATTTTGGAAGAAACTTTCCTAGAAAAAAAGAAGACGGTCATACAGGTGCCCACATTTTCCCAATGCACGGTCTTCTCTGCTGACCATAGCTCAAAGTGCCGACAAGTATCATAGTTTACCTCCAATCTACAGAAAACGTGTGGCCTTTGGTGATGAGCTGTAAAGCCACCAGAGAGCCGTCATTGCTCACCTGTGTACAGGGGTCACTAACAATCACAGGAAGAAAGATTAGTTTTAATAACATCACTTATACAGTAAAAAGCAAAGCAGTGAAATATCTTAGTATGTTTTTGAAAGACTAATTACTAAGAAATTAGCAAGAAGTACATAAGAAGGCAAATAAAATATAAATATTAAAGGATAAATTAACATTAAACGTTCCATTTGCAATTATAATATATAGATTAATTAGATAGATTTAAGAAATTTTAGATATTTTGAATTTATATATTTTTTTACACAATAAAAGGTAAGGAGATGTGAGGCCTATTCCCATTTATTATGGTTTTGTGAATCGTATTAGAAATAATGATGGCAATATTATTTGAGAATAGGTTGACAACATCTTTCCACATTTGAACAAGCCTATTTGCAAAAAAAGCAGCAAAAACATCATGTGTAAATTTCTTTTTTTTTTTTTTCCTTAACTGTCTCTTTTTCCATCTAGTGACTGCTTGAAGAGCTGCTGGATATGTTTGAAGAGTCTTCTAGAGATGTATACAGTCAAATATAATATTTATATTTTATTTGCCTTCTTATGTAGTTCTTGCTAATTTCTTGGTAATTAGTCTTTCAACACTAGATTGGTGTTACTGGACTGCTATTAAGTTTATTTTAATTAAGACATGATTTGAGGTTTCATTTAAGAATTCAATATAGATGGAAAGATAACTAGGAATCATTCTCCCAATGTCATTATCTATGTTTACTGAATATCTTTTCTTATTCATCCTACTAAAAGAAAAAGAAATCTTTCTATTGGATTTATAGAAATGCAAATCTCATTTTAAGTGCCTTTTCTAAAAAGAGTTTGCATTCTAAAAAGATGCTTTAAAAAGTGTAAAACTAAACTATCAATCTTTCAGTGTATGATTTTAAGAAGTTTTTTCTCTTACACTTCAGAAAATGAAAGAATTTCTTAACTAAATTCACCTCAACAATGACAGCAAAATTACTGATAGGAAATAACGATGAAAATCAGTTTTGCAATGGATGAATTTTGTCCACTTATTTGCAAATAGGTATGTCCAATTTAATCAGCGGAATGTACTCTATGTTTCAGTAGGATGAAACGTGAATATTTGCCAGTGAGCATACTTTCTGTAAATAGATTACAATATATATACATATATATATGTATATATATATATATATATATATGTATATCTTTCTGTATTTCTGATTGCATTGCTTAACTAAACTGAGAACTTTGATTATTTTCAGTAACTGCATATATGGCAAACGTATCATAACTCATAACAGATAATTTTAAGAGAACTAACACCCTATTAAAACTTTTACTGTATTAGTGTTAAACTTTTGCTCTCTCTTCATGCAATTTTTTCATGATGGAGATACACAGACTTATTTGTTATTAAAAACAAAATTCTGGTCTGTGAATAATACTGATTCATAATCATGATGTAGCAGGGAATCAAAGGAATCATGAATCATCCAAGCAGAAATGTGTTTGGATGCTTTATAAGCAGGCTGAATATTTTAAATACTCAACCAACTGCGAAGCTGCAAGATGCTGCCATGGAGGTTTATGTCAGTTCCTCGAAGTAGCCCTCGTGAAAGCGGAGCTTTGAGGAACGACACCGCAGCACCAGCCCAGATTCATCTGCTGGTATCACGGCTTCCTAAAAGAGGCAGTGTTTCCTACAGCGACATCCCAACATGGTAACTCCCTAGAAATCAGCGTACCTTGTAGGTAACTCTGGTGTCGGGGGCACCACCGGGCAGCTGGGCAAGTCGGTTATTTCAATAGCCCTCAATCTCTAATGTAAATATAACAATTATACAATAAATATTGCACAAATATATACACAGAAAACTAAGTCACACTAGTATAAAAATAGAGCACAAAAGGAGCCACTATCAAAATATGGAATGATCATCTGTTTTCTATTTTCAATGATTTATTTATTTAAATGGTCAAACCTACTAATTTTTTCCGAATTACATGCATACAACTCTTTAAAATTTCTTTCTTGGGAAAAATTAAGAGCATTTGCTGTCCTCATGTATAGATTACACGTTGATTATAAACACACAAACTACAAAAATAATTATTTTTCTGCCTTCACAGTAGCATTAAAAAGAAATATCCAGTCATTCTTGTCAGTATTCCTTTTATACTACGGTTGTACAGTTTTCTTTCCATAATATAAAGAAAAATAATTTGGCCATTATCTTAGTGAGTTAACTTCACAGATGCTTATCTTTCCTTTAATAGATACGCTAGCAGGAAACAAATTAAGAAACACGCGCACGATGTAGTACAAGCACAGACAGCTCTCTGTACCGCTTGTCATTTCATGCAATTAATGTAACTTTCGGTTTGAATAGATTTCAAGAAACAATTATGAAAAGATCATTGTTGAAAATACAATCAAAGCTATCCAAATATGCCTGAAGTTTAGAGGAGCATTAAACGAAGCTTTATATAGATTATAATATCTGCACTGATGGACAAGGCTTTTTGTCACCTTATTAAAGAGTTTCTTTATGCTTGAGTATCAAATTTACATAATCAGATGCATCTACTTAGAAGCCCAAGGACTGAGCTAGAAAAGGGAATTCGTGTGGTTTCCAAAACTCTTGTTATTGAGTAGAGACTGTATTTAATTTATGTGCTTTTTTATCAGTATAATACATACAATCCATATTTATAAGGTATTCAATATTTTATTAAATTCTATTTTAGGAACTACGTTTTAAAAAAAGACAGAGAAGCTATGCTGGGAACAAGTACCCAAGAATTGCAAAGAATACATAATTTTAAAAAAAATCTTACTTTGAATCTAACAGGGTACAGTGTATAAACTGCAAGCCTTCCAAACTGTCATCTAAGGCTGCAATTGGATTCCCTTAGAGTACAGTGCCTTCTTATCACAGGATGGCAGTGGGAGGTGGAGGCACAAAACTCACTTTCTCAGCCATTTCATGAGAGTGATGCAGGGAGTGCTCCCTTTCGGAGAACATCCTCCTCTGTTCGTAGCTGGCCAGTCGACACGTGAGCCAGGAGGACAGGGTGCAACCCCCGATCCCAATGCACGCCAGGGACATGGAGGCCAGATGCAGAGGGTACAGGGCAGAGGTCCTCTTTGTGACTGCACGAAGGAACTGGAAATTGAGGATACCTCCGATGAGTCCACAGATGCAACAGGCTGAGAAGAGGATCATCTGTCCGGGAGAAAGTGATGGGCACATTATGGTCAGGGAGGCCAACAAGCCCAGAACACAGTGCCAAGTGCTGCCTCCTCTATGACAGCTATCCCGGAGTAAAGAGAATGTGCTTCCCAGGTTTCCTGGAGATCACAGCTTGCCTTCCAGCTGGGAGTCTACTCGTCTACTCAGTCTGATTCACTGTCCAAGGTGTAGAATGCAGAATCTTAGCTATTAAAGCTAAGGGCACATTTTATAAAACCTCTGAAATACAATTTTCTCTTAGCTAGATTCAGATTTCAGCAATATTTATTGAACAAGTACTGTGTCCTACTATGTTAGGAGCTATAACAGAGTTCAGCTTAATAAACCTTCCTAGCAACCCTCTGATAGAGCTAGTAAAATACAGTTTGAGAAAATGAGTGGTCATCAATGAACCGGGAGACTCAAGTTGAGGGACCGAACTCATATTTTCAAAAAAATATCCCTTTTCACTGTGTCAGTCCTCTCAAAGTATCTAAATGTCTTACTTTCATTGAATTGCCATTAATTCCACCTTACTTCAAATATTTGTGTCTGTATCTATTTGAGTTTAGAGAATTTAAATTTTTCTCCTCATTTACTAAATATTGTAATGTGTGTGTATCTATCCCCATAATAGGTAGGTTAGGAACTTACTGTGAATTGGCCCAGTGTCTTAGCCATCTTTTGTTAGTCAGTGACATGACAATAAAATAGACGCAATATGTGCTCTAAAAATGCTGTTTATTCTGCATAAGGACAGCATGCAGTTTCACTTTTGATTTTACTGGTCAACGATCTAAATTCCTATTTGTGAAGGTAGGGAATATGCTCAGCCTAAATAGGACTCTGAGCAGAACCAAGTACAATACCTTCTGCATGGGAAATGCTCTGATTTTAGGAAATCTAATGGACTATTTGAAGAACTTTTGAACCTTTTATTTTTGGGGCATAGTCTAAATTAAATGATTTGATTTTATGGGTTGATGCTAATTTATTTTTATTTTTATTTTTTAGGGAAGGGTCTACAGGGTGTTCAGGGTCTCACTACTAGATCAGACTCATAGTGATTCTCCTGTTTACAGCCCTTCAAAAGCTGGGCTTACAGGCATGCACCACCATGCCCAGTCTCAATTGTTGTCTCAGCACTCTCCAAGGGTAGGATGGCCATGATGCTAATTTAATCACCCAATCTTATTTCCATCCTTTAGAACTCAATACCTCTAGGGCTTCAATTGAACCCAGGGCCCAATGTGTGTCAGGCATGTCTACCTCAGAGACATACCCCCAGACCAACACCTCTTGTCCACTAATACAGCTTGCTCATTCTCACCACAAGAATATTGTTAATTTCCTGGAAATAATTTTGCTTCTTCCTTGAAGTGCTATACGAAAGACACAAATCAAGTCCTAACTTTTTAAGAAAGCCTTCCTGAACTTTGTTGATCTCTTCCTCTGCTTATAATTCACTATGTCAAAAGATTTATAATTTATATTAGGATTTAATTTTACATACTCAGGTATTATTTATTTGTTCTCAACAGTTAGTGGAGTCTAGCAAACACTTATTGAACAGCTAGTGCCTAGTAGGTCCCATGTGAAGCAGCTGCTGGCATTATACATAATAGCTTGTAGATAGTCCCTTTTAGGGGCTTCAGATTTTGAGAAAGACAAGATACACCCTGTCATCATGGCATGGTGTATGTAAAGATGGAGGCATGAATGGCTAGCAGGGAAGAGAAAAGGTAGCCTTATCAGGGTTGTCAAAGGTATTCTTGGGAATGTAGCATCTCAGCTCCGGACCTGTAGTTTCCAGACAAGGTCCAGGCACAGATACATGAAACAGCACAAAAAAGCTTGATGAGCAGAAAGAACTACAATGCTACAGTTTGTTTAATTTTTATAACTAGCTGGGCATTCTTTATTATGTACCTCTTATAGTACATGTCATCATGAATGAAAATCCATTGATACATGATTATGATATTTTTATACTTGATTTAATACAATATCCAAAATTGGCTACCAAGGGCCTGTGAGATAGTTCAGCAGACTTAGCGCCTGCTTAGTCAAGTGCAGTGAATGGGTTTTGATGCCCAGCACCACATGCCATGCTGGCCCTATCCCAAGGCACAATGAGCAGGCCACTGAGACTGACTGGGCGTGGTGGCGCACACCTGTAATCCCAGCGCTGGGGTGGTTGAAAACAGGAGGATCACTATGAGTCTGAGCTGTGTAGTGAGACCCTGTACCAAATACATAAAAATCATCATCATAATAAAAAAGCAAACAAAATGGTTTACCAAATAATGAAGTCATCCTACCAAGTGGCAACCAGGAGTTCACAATTTTAAGTAATATTGGTGATTTGTACTTTATGTTAAAGAATATTCAGTAAAATGTACTTGCTTTGAAACACTTTTCGGTGTTCACTCATTCTCAGAAAATAAAAAAAAATCTCTTATACACTTTCCTTCAAATAATGAACTACTTGCAATTGGGATGTATTATGTACACGTGCAACCTCCCACCAATGCATGTGATCATTGTGCTGATCCATGTACCAATGGAATTAATTTTACAAAGAACTATGAAAAATAAATTCCTGTTTTTTAAACCAAAAAACTTAATTTTCTATCACAGGGAAACCCATATCTCTCCAAATTTTATTCTTACTAATTCCTAACACATATTTCATTAACATTAGTGACCTGTGAACTAAAGTAATAAATGTGCACTCATGTTCATAATTGCATATGATTTTCAAATCACACAGAGAAACAGATTCTAAACTCAGAGATATTCAAACTAAAGACAGTTTTACAAAATTTGATTAGCAAATAGAGAGTTCTTGAGTGTAAATACCACACATGGGCAGCTCAGAGTATAGAAGCATAAGGTACCTTCTAGTAAGTGGTAGATACATCTACTGCCAGGCTGGTAGTTTCTAAAGGCCCAGATGTTATGATTCTTTTCTTTATATAATTTATAGAAGAATTATAAAGACATAAAAGAGACATTAGTGTCTCTTAAAAAATTCATTCCTCCCTTCCTCCCTTCCTCCCTTCCTCCCTTCCTCCCTTCCTCCCTTCCTCCCTTCCTCCCTTCCTCCCTCCCTCCCTCCCTC
>NW_004524591.1:9301676-9305442 GCF_000260255.1 Octodon degus
CCTCCCTCCCTCCCTCCCTCCCTTCCTTCCTTCCTTCCTTCCTTCCTTCCTTTCTTCCTTCCTTTCTCCTACACAACAATAATGACCCCTGGTAAAAGAAAGGTGTAAAAATGGGAAAGTAATATTTAAAGAGTTTTGGGAGAACAACAAATGCCAATCACGAGTGTCCAAAAGACACATTTGTTCCCAAAAGTTTCCCTTTTCCCCTTCTATTTTTTAACTTTGCATCTTACCTGTCTACAGTAGTGAGTGGCTTATCTTTTTCTCATGACAGACAATATTGTGACAGAATAAGGCATCATTAGCAAAAGGGGAAAAATGAAAATAGCTGTGAATCTCCCCATCCCCTTCCCGTGCTCCATTATCTGGCCTCCCCTTTGAAAACTTTCTTGGTTCAAAGGCCACTTCCCAGGGTGCTACCATAATATTGATTTTGCCAATTTGTAAAAGTTTATGATGCTTCCTTTAGTATGCAATAAAACAAGCTATGCATTTTTCCTACTTTCCAAACTCTCATAAAATGTCATGGGAGGCAGAAGGGAATCTGCCCTTGAGCTTGCAGGGTTCCCCTCCAGCTAATATCAGAGTTAACTGGGAGCATGTTCCCTACCCCAGGATCCCATAATAATGTCATAAAACATCTGAAAGTACTTACATGTATGCTCACAGTAATAAAATAAAATAAATCTTTAAGAATCAATGTAACCATAGCAACACAGCTGTCTTGCTGCTTTGCAAAATTAGATTCACAGTGGAAGAAAGCCAGTAATTCTTAGGCCCACTCCATATTTAAGCAGTTAAGTTCTCCATACAGTAAAGCATTATCATTTTTAGCTCAATGAAGGATTTAGATAATTACCTGGTAGAGTTAAGTTAGGAGACTAGAGACAGTCATACACAGGAGACGTGAAAGGGTACACATTTATGTGTTTAAGGAGTGCATCAAAGCTTTCTTGTGTTGATGTTTTATCACAGTCTCCAATACTCTAGTTATTTTTTTATTTGTAACAAGAAAGCCACAAATTATTCATCAGTCTCCTTTTTATCCTAAATTAGTAACATTCAGTACATGAAAGTTGTCTACTCTTCATTTTCATTCTGGAATAATTATATTTCAAACACTTCAGCGTATAACATAAACAAGGCAAAAACTTACGACAAGTCCTGATTTTTTTTTGGCGCACAATATTCCACATATGCCACAAAGGAGAAACTGCAAAAAAAAAAAAAAAATAAATAAGGAAGAAGATGAAGAAGAAGAAAAATTATTCCATATTCAAACATGTGAGAAACCCTAGGTTTTAGTTTATTTTAGTTCACTGCTGACACTTGCTTTAGGAAAGTAACAGTTTTAAATTCCCATTAAAAGTTGGAAAGGACAATGTCTCGTTGTAGAGGAGTAAAATCCAAGACAATACACTCCTCAATGGAAGTTTACTTCTTGCAAAGTTGATAAAGGTAAATGGGATTTAACAAAACTAAAATTAATTTATCAGAAAAACTTGTGAAATGAGTGAATTTAGATTTTTGTTTCTTCCATTTCCTGTTATTGTCTTCTTGTCTCTTTCTATTTTTTCATGGAGAAAGGTATTGTGGTCCTTTGGTTCATATTAAGCAACTAGAACTAGATAGGTTTGACTATGGATAAGGAAACCTGTACGAATAAAAAATAAAGCATCAGACAAAGAGATGTTTCTCTATATTTTATTTGTGCTTCTCCATTCGCTCCAATGGCTCCATTACTCTACCAGAAAGGCTGCACTTAAATATGTTGGACCTTATGGACGGCACACAGTTTCCTAGAAGTAAGAACACCAGTGACATAATTGCCTTGCACAAGTAGCTATACGAAATCCTTTACCAATGTCAAATTATTCGGTTGCCAGCTATTTTTGTTACTATAAAATAGTAAACAATTGAATTTGGATAGAATGATCCAAGGATATGTTGCATATACTTCTGACTCGAGCTAAATCATATAAATAAAATAACATGCATTAATAAGTAGTAAGCTCTGTAAAGGCTCTATATTTGCAAAGAAAATTGTTTCCATTTGGTTTTAAAAAATACTTTTGTTATCTCAAATCAGTACTAAAAGTACGTGGCTATTAGTATTTCAGACAAGGATAGAATTTTTAGGAAATACATATCAAAATATTCTAAGGATTATCTTTAATAATATGCATGTAAAATACATTTTGCTGAAAAATAATGATTAAGGGAAGTTGATATAAAGAAACCCATGAGGAGCATAAAGTATTATAAATCAGGCATTGGTGCAGGAACACAGGTGAAGACATAAAGCTATTTGTAATTTTGTTATATAATTTGTATGAATTTTCAAGTTAATTCAGAAAGGATGAGGATCATTTATTCAATCAATAAAATTATTGAATTTGCTATCATCTAACGTCATGCAACAAAATTAATATGAAGCTGTTTAATTATTTAAAAGCATAAAATTGATAAGCACATTTGCACATAATAAAGTTAAATATTTATATAATTGTGGAGAGGTGGGAATGATTTCTAAATACAGCATTAAAGTCGCAGACCAAAAACAGAAGATACTCACGAATAATAATGGGGAAAATTATAATTTTGTTAATCAAAAATGTCAGTCTCAAAGACAAAGAATAAATTGGAACTATATTGAGAAACTATGCAACAAACCAAGCATTAACGTGTTGTATAAATAGATCGGATACAATATTTATAGTAGTATAAAACCAGAAGATAGAAACTTAGAACTTTATGCATGTTAAACACTTGTTTAATTTTTGTGGTGCTAGTGTTTGACTAAGCTTTATCCTCGGCCCCACCCCCTTTTTTGTTTTATTTTTTGAGCCAGGATCTCCTTAAGTCACTACGTGCTCAGCCCAGGCTTGAATCTGTGATCTACTGCCTTGGTCTCCCAGACTGGTGGCATGACTGGTGGCATAACTCTATGTGCACTGTACTTGCCTTAAAATCCTATTTTTGAGTGGCTCCTCTGAACATTTGTCATTAGCTTTTGTTCCTCACGTGGAGAAGACCTTGCCCTGATGTGTTTTCTTACTCATTGCATTTTGTATACTTCAAGGCTGCAGTCAAACTATCCCAGTTTGAACGAGTTCTGTACCTCTCCATGCTTGAGACTTGAGATCCAAGCCCTAGCATGTCATCTTCTAAACTAACCCTAACTCAGCTTGGAAACCCTTCCACCCAGAATTCATTCTTAAAATGATTTGGTGATAATTTAGTTGTGTATTTCTTAGATCTCTTTCAAAATAAGTAAGTGTCAATATTATTTATTTACAATTAACCTCAAGGGACATTTGGAGCATAGGGAGGGTTCACCTTAGCCTTGTGACTAGAACATCTAAATGCCTCGAAAGAGCTGTTTCCTGTTGTCCACTCAGCTTGAATAGATCTAAGAAATGGAAGTTCAGGAATGAAGAAGCAGAAGGTAGAGTAGGAGGAAAATCAGCAATATTTTCCATTCTCCCACAGCCCTGGAGCATACATGCTGCCCAACAGTTATTCTGTTGGAGTATCCAAAGTCTGTATGGAGAGCCGTATTCTTTTTACAGATTTTCAATAAAAAGTGACACATAATGTGTAAGTATATAAACTCATGAAATTTCTGAGTAGGATCTAAGAAAACTCAGCGTAATTGTGGAAATTTAATTTTCAGAGGAGTAAACTGACCCAAATAGAAAACTGACCTTCTGGCCTGGTGAGATGGCTCAGTGGTCTAAAGCACCTACTTAGAACAAGCTTAGCA
>NW_004524591.1:9305542-9365140 GCF_000260255.1 Octodon degus
CACACACACACACACATAAATAAATTTTTAAAAAAAAGAAAAAAAAAAAAAAGAAAACTGACCTTCTGTTCCACTGACCAGATCTGTTTACCTCAAACCATAGCATCATAAAAGATCTTGAAAGATATCTTCATCTAGCACTCATATTTTAACATGGTAATGTGGAGGACAATTGTAGGTATAGTGAATTGCTAAAGGTCCCACATGAAGATCAGCAATCACACATATAATTTAAGATTTTTAAAAAATGTCTAAGTTAATTTATTACTAATAATATTATAGAAATCTATGCTTTTCAAAAGGATTTTCTAGTAACAGTGCACTATGCATATTAGTAAATCTAACCAGAGGTGTTCAATGAACACATGATGCTTAACTATAGCTTTCTTTGCCATTGGTAATTTTTGAAATAAAAATAATGAGAAAATTTGTCATTGTATTACTGTCTAAAATTAAATGCACCTAAATTTGTAAGGAAATTTGATAGAGTATTTCAAAGCCATGTTTTTGCCTAGCTCAATATAACTTTATCCAGCATATAAAGTACTTAGACACATCATGAAAATTATTAAGCAAGTAAAAGACAAATTTTCCTTAAAAATATAAAGCTGATGGCTGGTCGTGTGTGTGTGTGTGTGTGTGTGTGTGTGTGTGTGTGTGTGTATTTTAACATAGCCTAAAAGAGTTATATGATTTTATGAAAGAAATGTAATTTTATTCCTGAAAAGATAAGCTATTTAAATCTAGTGAATGTTGTTAGTTTTGATATTAGTACAAACCAATATCAATATAGCAATCCAAGGCTAGGGCATCAAATGATATTCTATGAAATAAAACTAGTCCTTGAAATAGAATGCATTTGATTCCAGTTCAGAATTAGATTCAATAGATAACTAAAGTCATGACTCATGGGATAAAATGGAGTTATTACACAAGTAACACTCTACTTTGAGTTGATTTTCCATATGAAAAGTCCATATAGATTTCTATTTTTTTAGGGAAGAGAAAAATGTAAAGATGTCATTTCCACCCTAAAAATTTACAAAAGTTAATTAAACTATAAAATGATCACTTTTTAGAGCCTGTTAGAGAACTGAGATTTTCATGGTAATGAAGAAAACCCTTATTTCAAAGAGAGACAAGACTCTTCAAGATCTTCAAAAGAGAGTTGGAAGCAAATCATGACACCTATTGTAGAGCATGAAGGGAACAAACACTGGTGATTGTGAGCATGTATGCATGTATGTGCACATGTGCACATGTGTGTGTGTGAGTGTGTGTTTGGAAGTATGTGTGCAAAACCCTGTGCCTAATTCCACCTTTCTGTTTTGAGAAGCCACAGTTTTCTGATTCTTCATTTGCGCTCAGCCAAAAGGCTGAGAAGTGATCAGCCTTCTGATTCTTGACAAAGCAACTGATATCCTGGTGGAGAGATGATGCTGGGAAAAGTGGACATCCAAGTGGAGAAGACTGAAACTAAATCCCTACCTCTAACTTTGAATCAATCTCAGGTCAAAGTAGGTCAAAGACAATATAAAATTGGAAACTTCAAAACCACTAGTGAAAACGGGAAATACCTCAGGATATTGCTATATGCCATCATTTCCTGAATGGGTCTGTGACAGCTCAGAATATAAGAGTTGACAAAGTGAATTACTCCATGCTAAAATGAGCAAATATTCTGTGCAGAAAAGAAAACAGAATGAAGAGAAAGTCTAGAGAATGGGAGAAAATCTTTGTCAGTCAAATAGGATTCTAACAGCTCAGGAAATAATAACAAGGAATGACATGTGGGATGGCATCTAATTAAAATTTTCTGTACAGGAAAGGAAACGGCCAACAGAGCCAAGACACACCATACAGAATAGAAGACAATCTTTACCAGGTGTTTTTCCAAGACAGGACTAATATATACAATATATAAGGAAAATTAAATATCAAAAATACTAGATAACCCAATCAATAAACAAGGAAAAGAACTCAACAGACTTCTAAAAATAAGACACACAAATGGCCAATAGCTATATAAAAACATGTTCAACATCTTTATCATCAAGGGAATACAAATTAAAGTGACATTGATTTAGAAAAAGAGAAGAGAACATAAAAGAAAAAGGATGCTGTTAGACAAGAGGAAAAGAATGAGGGGAGAGAAATGGTAAAGACAAAGGCGGTGATGGGGATTCAGAAATGATTGAAATGTGTTAAAAGCATGTACATGTATGTGAAAATTAGACTTATAATTCAGTATAACTGGTTATTTATCTGAGAGAGGATTAACATCCTGAGTATATAAAGAACTAAAAACTTCAGAATCAAAATAACAAGTTCTCCACTCAATAAATGGGCAAGTAGATACTCAGGCTAATTAGGCATGTCAGAAGATACAGTCAATAATTATATGAACAAAGTGTTCAACGATTTTAACCATGAGGAAAATGCAAACCAAAACCACATTCAGATTCTATCTCTTGCAAGTTAGAATGACTATTATCAGGAAAACAAGTATATCAAATGTGGGTGAGGACGCAAGGGGAAAAACACTGTGTAACTCTTATACACGGCAGGGGTGCAACTAGAAGAACTGTGTGAGCAAGCTCACTTGGGGAAAGAGACTAAGAGGAAGAAAAGACTACTGTAAAATTTCTCAGTTTGAGTTTTGTGATGGAATACTCTGGAACCATGATTACTGTGGAAGCATATAAAAACAGCGGACCTTTCCCTCATCTGGGAAAGCAGGTGAGATTGTTCAGACAGGATCATAACAGATGATGGGCAAAGTCTGTTGAAAGAGAGCACCTCAAAATCTTTCCCACCTTTTAACCACTTCCAGATGAAATACTTGTCAAGAAATTCCCTAGCCAATGCGGACAATGTTAACTTTAAAAGATAGAAACAGTGCTACTGTTTTCTTCATTAAGACACTGAGTATAGCCACCCATTGATTTGAATACTTGAATAACCATTACTGATTTACACAACTTCAAAAATAGCCAATAGAAAAACAGTGCATGGAGAAGTGATCAGGAAAACACACAGACCAAAAGTTAGATGCAGTGAAATGTACTGCAAATAATCTACCTCTGGTTATATAATATATTTATCCTATACCCAGATTGTATGATTTGTTTTGCTACTATTAGCTATTGAATAATTTTATTATATTTCTATTGCCTCTTAGTTTCAGATTTTGGGGTTATTTTAGAATTTAGTGTACCATATGGACTTCAAAAGCAGTTCATAGTTCCATAATATTGTGCTCATACAATTGTAATCTTGCATCAACTCTGGTTAGACTCATAAGGATCTTCCTCTATTAGAGGTTTCCTTCCTTTTCCTTAGTTATTCATATAAAACATTTTTTGTGAAAATACATTGTCAATCATTTTCCTCTGTGGCCCCAAAATCTCCTTGATCAGAAAATTTGGGACAACACTGAGCTACAGGATATAAGAGTGCAGGTTCTCTTATGTCCTGAGTCCTCACTGACCTTGAAGGGCCAGGACCAAAATGTTGCTGTCCTTGTAGCCCTTCTTTTTCTCAAGTTTTTTGGTCTGCACACTTAAGTTGTTAACCCTCCAGAACAGAAGCATAATGATATTATTACCCTAAAACATAGGCTGTTGATCTTAACATTAGTGTCTGTCTGAATATCTATTGCCTTAGACATAACATGGAACAGATATTGTAGCAGGAGAGCCTTAGGATATTTTTTCTTGTCTCTTGTTTTCATTTATTACCTTTTTTAAAAACAAACATTTATTTGTGAGAGAGTATAGCAGTAATTGATTTATGACATTAGAAACTGTATGCTTTTAGAAGACCAGTGGCTGGGGCTAGGGAGACAGCTCAATAGAATAAGCGCTTGCCTGGCAAGTGCAAGGGCCGGAGTTCAATCCCCAGTTTAAAAAAAAAAAAAAAGAAAAAGAAAAAGAAGAAAGAAAAAGGAAGAAGAGCAAGACCAGTGGCTGACACTAACAAAATATCTGAAAACTGCTGTACAGGGTTTCAGGGTAAATCCTGAGGGGATTTTACTGACTGACCTATATAGGTCTTGCTTTATCTTGGTCTTAACCATCCAGAAGAAAAGTATAAAAATGAGGTATAAAAAGTAAAGCCATATTAATATGCTGAGTTATAAAAGGCTCAAGTCAACAACTTCTGACATTACCAGTCCTACGGATAACCCACTACTATTATGGACTACTGGGCTATATTGGATTATTTTGCTGAATTCATGCACCTACAACATATGAATGGCAATGGAATACCCATCTCTGACAAAAGTAAACAGAAAAGGGGGAAAGGTCTGTTAGCTAGTGAAAAAAATATATCTGTATATACAAAATAGTTAGCATAGATATACAGCTACTTTCTCGTAGTTCAATGAGAAGAAAGTTTTGAATAGTGTTTAGACAAAATATTATGTCTGCATCTTGTACTATGCATAAGTACTACAAAGACAACAATATGCAATGTATTAATTATTGTAACTATTCTACTAACCTGTTTTGAGACTATCTCATTGCTACTTCTTTCTCAATAAAATTAAAAAAAAGAAATGTACATTTAAACAGCAACAAGATACTGATTTCTTTCATCATTTTCTCATTGCTGGTACACAATTACACACACAAGTGTGCACATGCACACACACACACACACATACCCAGACACACACACACACACACACACACGCATGCACAATTTAAATGTGAAGAGGTTTTGTTTTGGCTCAAATTCTTAGTGGCTTCCCTTTCAGGCCAGTCCCCAGTGACTCTCCTTTATAAGCCCCACCTCCTAACAGCGAGTCAGCTGTAGAGGACTCTAATCCAGGCGCCTTCCAGAGTCCTTCCCTCTGAGTGCACAGGGCCTCCCAGGAATGCCCTTGTTCTATACCATAACACCAAGGCACATGTTTAGAATGGATAAAGTGCAAAAGCAACAAGCAAACAAGTAAGAACCTCTGATGATTCCAAATACTGGTGATACAGAAAAATAGGAATTTTCACTGGTTGCTTGTAAAAATGGAAAATAGTGGAGCTACTTTGGAAAGCTATGTGATAGGTTCCTACAGAGCTATTCATAGCCTGCCCATATGCTCTACTTGTGCTTTTATGTATTTATCTAACAAATTTGAAAAGGGTATGTCATTAAAAATTTGAAAGGGTTTCGTCATTAACAAAAATTGAAAGCAGTGAAATTATCTGCCATAAATGGATGGACTGTGGTATAACTGTACAGTACTATGCTGTTCAGTGATAAAAAAGAAATAGTATATCAAATTCCTCAAACACATGGGTAAAATTAAAATGAATATTGCTAAATTTAAAAAGCTAGTCTAAAAAGACTGTATACAGTGTAATTCCAATTACAGGACATTCTGAAAAATGTTGACAGAAATAACCATAGAAAGAACACACAACACACAAAAACTAGTTTCCAGCGTTTGAGGGGAGGTAATAAAGGAAGAAGATGTAAAATAAGGGGCATATTTTTCAGGTAGGAAAGTTACTCTGCATGGTACTGTGATCATGGATAGATGATAGTATGCCACTCTTAAAACCACAAAAAGCTTTAATGTATGCAAATTTTTAACTTTTTAAAAAATCGTCTAGGAAGTGAAAAAAATTTCAGGATAGAATACAAAAGTTGAATTGAATGGATTATAAAACTAAATAAAATAACCATTATTGTACTTGACAAAGTTATTTTTAGGAGGATCATTGATTAACTGATTAAAAGTTCTGATGCACATATATATATATATATTATATGCAACAAAATTGAATGTTTAAGTAAATGTATGGTGGGTGGTGAAAGATCTTTTACTGTTGGTATAACAATTCATAGAAAGACAAGAAAAAGAATTTCAAATGGCAAGGAAACTAGAACAGAAGGCAAGAATATATTCCAACTTTAAGGTTAATATAGATACAGAAAATTCCATACAGATATGTATACATGGGTCTGTATATGCGTTAGTGTACACATGTGTATCCCCTTGCCCTGCCAACTCACAAGGCCTAGAAGAAACAAGTCGCCAATGGCAACAAGCACACTTATCATCCAGATGTTTTTCATTTTGTAAATTTCTTTTTTTAATTGAATTTTTTAAATTAATTAATTATTTGATGCAGGATCTCATTACTCAGCTCAGCCTCATACTGATCCTTCTGGTGCAGTCTCCTCAGCGCTGGGATTACAGGCGTGGACCACCATACCCAGTTTCGGTGCCCAGCATGGTGCACTTCCAGGGCCAGGGTGGTATCTGGCACTGGGGTCAAATCCAGGTCCTTGCACTTGTCAGGCAGGCACTTAGACCACTGAGTTATCTCCCCAGCCCCATAGTTTTTATTTTTCAAAGAGACTAAGAAACAGTAGAAAGAAAGAAAGGAAGAGAGAGAGAGAGAGAAAGAGAGAAAGAGAGAGAGAGAAAGAAGAAAGAAAGAAAGAAAGAATATAGAATTTCACTAAACAAAATGTTAAGAATTGAACAGTGGTTGTTACATTACATATTGCTGTCATCAAATTACTGATTCAGATTGCCAGATATATGCATTCAAAATTGGTCCAAAATTAAATAAAGAAAAAAATTAAGCATTAACTGTTCCTTTCAATAGGCCAATAGGAATTAACAGTACAATTATTCAAGTTATTCTGTGTATATACTTATATTTCTTTTTCTCTTCCTTCTTTCTTTGTTTTTTTCCTTCCCTCATCCCAGTTATTCCTTTTGAACAGTTTCCCTTTTACAATATCTATTTTACCTTTCAGATTGTATTTTCTCTTTCAGGTCTTTACACTAGGGAGAGGATACGATGTTCACATAAATCAGATGTTGGTTTTTAATGCTACTCTTCAATGAACATAACCACATCACTAGAGCAATGGTTAATTCTCATAACATTCCAGGAAATATACAAGATGAGCTTGGAGTACACTATCATTCCAGAAAGTAACTGGGTGCTCACAAAACAAACCAATCCCAGGAAACACACATTGATTGAGGTTTCCCAGAGAGGCAAAGGAGCCAACAAAGAAAGTACTAAATGACCTAAGTTGGACCACTTTGAGAAACAAAGTAAACAAGTATAAGATTATGACCCACAGTGCATAAGATCCCTGAGTTTATAAGGATAAAAATAAATGACTGAATAAATTAATGAATGGAGAGAAAAGAAAAATCTTCTACACAGAAAAGTCTGAATGAATTTTGGGACTACTTTTTTTCAAGGAGATAAACATAACTTCCTCTTCCTAAGTATGGGCTGCATGTAGTTTTTCTTTTGAAGAGCATCACATGGAAAGGACCGGGGGAAGTGGCTTTAGGGTGGTGGGATGGCATCAAAGCTATATTAGCCTTGTGACCAAGGCCAATGCCAACAGTGATAAGTAATACTGATTGTGTGTATCCTTGATACAATGAGATGAAAGTGATAAGGATAGCCATTATCATCACTGTGTTAAATGTTAAAAATAAGCTGCTACACAACAATTTAATAATAGAAATTGAAGATATCAAAATTAGAAAGGTGAACACAAAACTCATCATGTGAGGTTGATATGATTGATATATGAAATTTCTAAGAGAAACAACTAAACTTCACTATAAAAATTTTTAATAAAGTAGTAAAAACAATGGAAATTAGTAACATATATGTACACAAACACAATATTTGAAATTGTAATGGAAGAAATCTGTTATAATTTTTGGATAGAATTTCTAAAAATAAATTTTGTAATACCTTATAGGTGCAAACCACTGAGAAGAAAATTTAGAAATATAAATGAAGAATTAATAGCATTTGTACAACATAAAGATACAACATGAAGGGCTGACCAGATGGCTCAGCTGACTAAAGCACCTGCTTAGGCAGAGCACAGAGGCTGGGATCCAATCCCTGGTTTGGTGTGCTGGCCCTGCTCCTGGGGTACACTGAGATGGTGATTGAGACAGGGCATGGTGGCATATAATCCCAGCACTTGGGAAGCTAAAAACAGGAAAATTGCTATGAGTCCGATCTACATAGTGAGACCATGTAGACCCTGTAGAACCTGTACTAAATACAGAAAGAAAAGGGAAAAAAAAGATACAACACGGTTGTTGTGCTGTGGCATGTGTGTGAAGGGATTAGTTTTTTCTAACTGTGAACAACACATTTCTGATATTTACAAATTTTCCAGGTTTAGATACTTGGTCCTACCAGCCAAACAGAGTAAGACAGTGATCTCAGATAATACCTTTAATAGTAAAAAGATGTAATAGTATACAACAAAACAATGGGTCGTTTTCCTGTAAATTAAAAAGTTATTTCTAAAATTTATATAAAAATATCTTTTACAGGATATACCAGAGTGAAAATGTGATTTAAAAATACACTATGAAGTTATGAGTGTTAACTCAAAATTTTCAAGGATATCATTAAGCTGCAAAAATTAAAATGATGGTATTTGGATATTGCCTCAGTTACTCTTCTACTGCTGGGACAAATAACTGACTTTCAAAATGAAGGAAGGAAAGGTCTATTCAGCTCATAGTTACTAGACATTTCAGTCCATACTTGGCTGGCTCCAAGGCAGAGTATCAACAGGGCAGAGAACAACCTTTCATGGCGGTGGCAAAGAGCAAGAGAGCCAAAGGGAGAAGCAGTAGCAACAATGGCAACAGAGAGGAAGTCTGTCTCTCTGTCTCTCTTCTGTTACATTCAGGCTATCCTTGTCAGGCTGGGGGAAGTACTCACACACATGATCCCAGCTGTATTAAATTTCATAATCCTGGTGGATCATGAGTTAATCTCAAACTCTAGAAGTCCCCGCCCCTCAACTGCATGAGGCTCTGGGAAGACAGCTAGACACAAACCATAATATTCTGTCCCCAGGCCACCAAAGACTTATGCCCACAACTTTGTGCAAAAGGCATTTTTTGTCCACATCTAAGAGATGCCAAATTCAGCATTGATGAAAAGTCCGAGTCTTCTCCACTATCTAAGCACACTCTTAGCTCTGAGCCTCTGTACAAAGGAAAAGTTAAACACTTCCAGCATTCAAAGGTGCAAGATAAACATTACCATTCCAAAAGGTACACACAGCAGAATACCAAGCCTAATCCAACAGGGAACACATTAAATTCTGTAGGTCCTTGTGGAGCATTCAAAGCAATCTGTCACATATTGTTAACTCCATGTGGCTCTGCCCTATGGCACTCTTTGTGGTAGCTCCCATGGCTTCTCTCTTAGGCCAGCTTTGCTCCCTCCTTGCAGTTTCCCTTTGATGATCCATGTTCCTGGTTTTTCCAGACTTCTGGGGTTTCCATGGATTAGGCTTCTCATTCACAGTTTTACACACTGCCTTCTCAGGAGCACACTGCCTGGCTTTCCAGGCCTTCTGAAATCTAGGTGAAAGCCTTCTTAGCCTCAGAACTCCTACATTCTGTGTGTGCCTGAAACCAACGCAATATAGATGATGCCAAGGGCTGCTGCCAGCTGGATCAGTAGCCAGGCTTTCTTCTCTCTTGTCTGTAGGGGTGGAGTGACTGGATAGCTGAGCACTCTGACCCTGATTCTGAGGAACAAATTCTCCCTACTGGCACCATTCTGGAACCTGGGGCTCTGTGGCTTTCCCCTCAAGGCAAAGTCTCCCTTGCAATTCTGAGGCTGCAAAGGGTGGAGACCTTCTGCCTTCAGTGATGCCCTCAGGTTATCCTTTTGATTCTCTGGTTCCTTCCCAGCAATGGAGATCCTCTCCACTCTACCTTTGCAGTCCACAGATTTATTCAAGCTTCCCTTTCTGGCCAAACTCACATTTTAAACCATCCTCCTGGACTCATTGCTCTTGATTCTCAACATAAATTTGGCTAAAAGACCCCAATAACAACCATGCGATAATCAGTCACAGAGGAATGCCACTGATGATGTAGTGTGTGCCTAAAGAGAGTCACATGGAGAGAAAACATTCTCTCAGGCTTTCTCAGAGAGCAAATTGTTCAAGCAATGGCCATGACTCATCCACATGGCTGACACTGACAAAGGATCTACAAAATGCAGTACAGGGTTTCGGGATAAGTCCTGAGGGGACTTGACTGACTGTGTGTCAGATACAAAAGTTACATTTTTTGTTATATAGGTCTTGCTTTATTTTGGTCTTAACCATCCAGCAGAAAAGTATAGAAACAAGGTATGAACAATGAAGCCATGTTAATATGCTGAGCTGTGGAAGGCTCCAATCATCGGATTGGGGCATTGGCAGTCCTGTGGATAACCCACTACTGTTGTGGAATACTGAACCATATTGGAATATTTTGCTGAATTCATGTGCCTACAATACTTGGATGGCAATGGAATACCCATCTCTGACAAAACAACAAAAAAGGTGATATAAATGAAGGACTATTTTGTATCTGTATATACAAAATAGTTAGGATAGACATATTGCTACTTTCTCTTAATTCAATAAGAAGAAAATCTATACTAATAGTGTTTGGACAGGATATCATGTCTGCATCTTGTGTTATGAATGTCTACTACAAAGACAACAATATGCAATGTATTAATTGTTGTAATTCTCCTACCAACTTGTTTTGAATTGCAATTTTTTTCTCAATAAAATTAATTAAAAAAACTAACCATGCCACTGCCTCAATATTTGGCTGCTTTGAAATATCTTCTGAAAAATTAGTCTGTCATGCTTAATCTCAGTCTCAGGCAAAGTCTCTGGACATGAGCAAAATTCAGACAAACTTTGGGTCAAGCCATAACAAAAATCATTTGGAGTCCACCAACCAATGCAGTCCTTCTTCCCAGCAGAAACCTCCCCAGTTTGGTCTTCACAGGCAGGCTTTCTATCAGCCTTGTGGTCTTCTGAGCTCTGACCAGAATCTCTCAGTCAGAACAGTAAAAGGTATTCCAGCTCTTCTCAAGTAGGTGATCTCTTTGAACCTTTCTTATCTCTTTACATAAGTCTTTCCCCAAAACTCATAACCCACATGGTCAGGTTTAGCCACAGCAATGACTCTACTCCCATGGTACCAAATTCTATCTAAGTTACTCTTCTTTCATTGCTAAGACAAATGTCCAACACCCAAAATGAAGGAAGGAAAGGCATGTTCAGCTCACAGTTAGTGGAGGTTGCAGTCCATACTTGGCTGGCTTCAAGGCAGAGTGTCAACAGGGCAGAGAGCAACCTTTCATGGCAGTGGCAAAGAGCAAGAGAGCCAAAGGGAGGAGCAGCAGCAATAACAGCAACAGAGAGGAAGTCTGTCTCTCTGTCTCTCTTATGTCACATTCAGGCTATCCTCGCCAGGCTCGGGGAAGTACTCACACACATAATCCCAGCTGTATTAAATCCCATAATCCCAGTGGATCATGAGTTAATCTCAAACTCTAGAAGTCCCCACCACTCAACTACATGAGGCTTTGGGGGGACAACTAGACACAAAACACAATAGATATTAATAGAAAAACAAAAAAATTAGAATTATGCTAGAAGTATAAATATATATATTATATGTATATATGAAATTCACTACAAAATGAAATGGCATCACTGAATGTTTTCAAAAAAATTTTCATAAATGGTGTTTGAGCATCTGTGCATCCATTTAGAAAATAAATAAAATTAGATGTCTAATGTGTACCATGGTGGGGTGATGGCCTAAAGGACTAAGTGTTTAATTTACAAGTAAAACCCTAAAGACAGTAGATTTTGAAGTTGTAAAAACCTTTTACCTTTGACTAATAATGCCCAAAAGAGATTAATTAAGAAGCCAAAAGCTAAGAAATTAAAACTAAGAAAATAAGAAAAACTTCCTGCATGGAAAAAATGACACAGAAGTTTAAAATGACACCCTGCTGAGAATATTTCCATTATAAACAAAATACCAATCTCCCTAATGTGAAATAAACTTCTAAAAATCAACAAAGAAAGCCTAATAACTCAATAGAAATAAGCAAAAATCTATGGACAGATATTTCTCTGCAATACTGACTTTTGAACATTAATCTATTTATGAGAAACATGAAATTTTAAACTAACTCAGGCATGATTTTTTTCACTTATTTTAAGGACAAGTCTTAAAAGTTTAATAGTAAGTATATAATAAAATGGTATCACTTGCAAGGAATGGCTTACATATTATTATAGGCAAATAAATTAACAGAACACCTACTGAGAATAATGTATCAACAGTAACCAAAATTATATTTACATATATTATATATATAATGTACATATATATCATTTGTGCCCATCTCCTTTGAGAAACCCCACATTTTAGAACTCAATAAATGGAGCTTCAGGTATGAAAACTGATCCACGTGCAAGACTATTTTTCAATAATACTGTTGCTACTTCTTGTGTTAGTAACCACACAGGAAGCACAATCTTCAACGTCAGTAGGGAGAGAATTGATTAAATTCAGGGGAGTTTTCTGCATCTATTAAAAAGCATGAGAAAGATCATTGGGCACTGACATGGAGAACTCCTCAGAGTTGTAGTTAGGAGGAAAAAATGCAGAGTAGTGTATTCAACACACTGGGTCTTGTTCAGGAAGGTAAGAAATATATAATAATCTTTATACCAATTTATTTTTGCATTTATACAATAATTCTGGAAAACCACATAAGAAACAAATGATTGTGATTACATGTGTTAGAGGGCTGATGGCAACTTGCTGGCGAGGGCTGGGCTTTGCTTGAATTATTTTTGGTTTTATTCATGTTTGAGCCATGCTCAGGGATTACCTATTCAAAAAGTGAAATAAGTAGATTGAAGGCAAATCATCATAGATATTTGGAAAACTAGCCCATCAAGATTCGTCTTGCTGCTGAAAAGCTCTCCCATTTGTACAACCTTAGAATGTGCATTGGGAAAGAGGAGCGACAGCGCATGCGTTGGGGATTACAGAGCTCCACCAGCGTCCCTTACTCGCAACAGGAAGGCCATTGCTTTGCCTGCTCACACACAAGACTGACCGTGCAACTGAGTTTGGAAAATACTGGGTCAGAAGCGTCATGCACAAACCCCAGGTGCCACCGAGCATTTTGAGTTTAGTCCTCGAAATAAATGAATACCGTTTTGAAGAATAGAGGCGGAGAGCTGAGTGCAATTTTCTTCCCCATTAAATATAATGAAACACAAACTGCTGCATATTAAAGTGGAAGCAGATTCACTTTCAGTGACCACCATTACTTCATCTTTATTGTGAAAAGATTTCGTAGTGCCGCATAGTCTTAAGATGGCTGAACTGAAATTTCTATTTTGGAAAACATGTTGATAGATTGTCAAGACACTATGAACAGTATGGATTGAAAAAGGGAAATTTATTCTATCAGGGGAAAATTAATGAAGAAAAGAAATTATGGAGCAAAGAAATAGTTTTGAACTTTATAGTAACCTCCATATACAGAAAAGCAATCCATTTTCTGCATATAGCTCTTCTGTTGCTTCTACAAAGCTGTGCTGTTGGAATGAATTTGTAGATGACAGGGTGTAACTTCAAAGAGAACGAATGGATCAGTAGGTGGATGGATGGTTGTATTATATTTTGCATTATGAGAGGCAAAAAGTAATGGACTTCAGCTGAGTTCTAATCCATAACTGTACCATTTCTCTTTTCTGTGAACAACGTTCTGTAACATTTTTCAGAAAGACTCGTAATTACTCAGATTATATTGATGTCTTTCTGAAGAATAGCATTTGAAAATCATTTCATGGTGTTGACTTTTGAAGTTTCACAGGCATAGTTTTGTGGGTTTCAAAAGATTCCTTCTCAATATCAGATGCTTTTGCACTGTCTTCATGAGCAGACTTTTCTCGACCATGTCGCTGAGCAGAATGTTTACTTTGGAACTAAATGATAGCAGCCAGAATATTTTTATTTAGAACAGAGTGATTTCCTGGACTAGAAAATGTTGTGTTATGTGAGGCAGAAATGATTCTGCAAAGTCACCTCTGAATATATATTCCAGCACCATAGTTAGCTCATGTTCTCTTAGGACCCGAGATTTGGCTTTAGAATTGATACAGAATCGTTTTTCTCCACTGGTGAAGCTAAAACGCCGGGCAGCATTTCAGAGCTCTGGTCCGAATGCTATTATCTACTACTGTGCAGCAGACTGTTCCTACTGATTCTAAGTCAATCCTTTTTAAATATTGTTTTCCTCTTTAGCCTCCATGCACACAGTATCTTAATCTCATTGCAAAATTCTCTTGGAGAAAATTTAGCTACTTTTCATCCAATGAAGATGAAACACAAAATGATCAAGAGAATGTTAGAAAACTCTTCAGCATATCAACGTATCAGAATGTGGTACTGCTTTTGTTTTTAACATGAGTTCCATTGCTTTGCTGCTCTAGGGGTCTTTTAACCCATAAGGCACTATTTCTGACAATCCATGCATGTCTAAAAGCAGAAATTCTTTTTTTTTTTTATTTTAGGAAAGCGTCTACAGGATGTTCAGGGTCTCACTACTAGATTGGACTTGTAGTGATCCTCCTGTTTACAGCCTCCCAAGAGCTGGGATTATAGGCACATACCACCACAGGGGTGGGGTCAGCACAGCAGGCCCGGGATCGCACCCCTGGCTCCTGTACCTGTTTGCAGGTGCTTTAATCCGGTGAGCTATTTGGCAAGCCCTAGAAGTTCTAAACATACAAGAGGTGAGCCACATTTTCTAATGATGACCACTGGCCTGTCTTAGAATTGTGGCCATGGCTATCTGGGTTGTATATCCTTTTTGGGAGAAGTGATAATACTGTTACTGAATGTGCAGAATCCTTACAAAGAACTAACCAAAGCTTACACCTTCTGTCGCATTAGTAATAATCCTGATGCTATGTATCTGACTTGGAACTCTGTTTGAGCTCTTGCTAAAGAGGAATGGATCTCTCTCCACTTGACAGCTGTATTTTTACCAACAATCCCATTTTAAAACAAGGTATGATCAAAATACACTGTGAATACTTAAATTTTAAAAAAATTATTACCACAAAAGGCACATTGCCATTAATTCCCCTCAACATACTGCTTTCTCCCTCAAAACACACTTATGCCATCGTTCTTATTACTTTCTGAAGTGGTTCTTGAAGTCCTCTTTTCAGTCTTTAGTTGTCCTGACAGGGATGCTTTGATGTCATGAATCAGTTCAAAAGATTCACCTTTCTTACTGTTTTGACTGAGAAAGAGCTACAATTGTACAAGGCCTGATCCAGTGAATTAAGTACGTAAAGATCCACTACAGTGTTTCTATTTGACAGAATTTGCATAAATGTTTTGGATTGATTCAGAACATTTAGGCAGTTATGGAAAGACTTAAAAAATGACTTCTAGAACTGCTTTAGAAAGTGGCAAGAACAATGGGATATACACATTTGAAGAAAAGAGTACTTTGCAGGGGAATTTTGGTCATTTGTTACTATAATAAATTTCTGAAGTCTGGGCATGGTGGCACACACTTATAATCCCAGCATTCAGGAGGCGGAGATAGGGCAACTCCTACATGACTGATGCTAGCCTTGGCTACATAGTTAGTGAGTTCAAGTCCAGTTTGAACTACATAGTGAAACCTTGTCTCAAAAAAATTACAATATTTAAACATTCGTTGCACTTTTTTTCACATCTATAAAAAGTCTCCTGTGATAACTGCCTTTATCTTCTCCTTTTTTTTTCTATTTTGACCATTGTAACTACTTTTGTTCAAATGACTGGAATTACAAAGTACTGGCAAGAATTTTTTGAAAGAATGACTGAGCAGATCATTTTCATTAGAACAACATGGAGATACCTAGGAATAAAGAAATTTGGGCCTATTAAGTACGATTCTCAAAGGAGAAGTCTAAGAATCTGCATTTTAGATAAATCCCAGGGTAACTATATGGCTTGAGAACCTTATTTTCCAGGGATTAGATGGCTGGACCCATCTGATCTGGCCAGATGTGGATTTGATGATATGATAGCTGTCCTATAGGGCAGCCAGAAAGTGTTAAAGATGAGCAGCAATGAAGGTCTAAAATACTAAATCAAAAAACTCACAGGATGAGCCAACATGCCTTTGCACATTGAAAAACAAACATTTTTCACACAGAATGCAGATGACTCCCACTCATAAAGATATGAAGTATGTTTTCAGTTTTCAAAATGACTACAGCAGGATTAAAGTGCCTTTCTCCTGCATATTTCCATGAACTACAGTGGAAGGAAATGAATACTTTCTGGGCCCTGATTTGGATTCTTATGCCTTTGCACAGCAAGTTTCATGTGTTTTATCCTGGAGGCTGATTTCTCTCGCCAAAGAGCAGGTGGTATCTTTGGATTTTTAAACTCTTGGCTTTTTTATTGCTCATGAAGATGCATCATTTCTGGGACTCAGGACAGTTTTGTATTAAAAGAAAGCTGAGGCTTTCAGTATTCCACAGAGAGCCTCTAAGGAAGGAGGATATTGTTTTTAAAAGGAAATTAACAAATTGAATGTTTTCTCACTCAAATTTTTCAGTCCTTATCTTTCTCTGCCTCCTTCTCCCTTTTGAAAGAGTCTGGAGCAGTTGACTAAAGGCCTGCAAAATAAGCCTACGAAATAAGCCTAAGGAAGAATTTTTACTTTCATCCTTCTCTTACCATTTCCTACAATTTTATGATGCATGTTTTGGATCAGGCATAAAATTATAAATTTCTTCTTGAATAGATTTATGCCAGAGCACAAAGGTACATAATTGGACCATGCAAAGTAAAAAATCAGCAAAAGCAACCTAGGATGAGGTATTTCCAAATCCCATGAAAACCAATAAAACATAGGACATTATTTGGAACTCCTGTGCAATTTCCCCAGGTGAAAGCTTTCTTCTTTTTACCTACTTGTCCAGTGAACTTTGAACTGGTTTTAAAGGACAGTAAACTAAGATACTGACATCTTTCTGGAACCTGGCTCAATCTGATTGCCAGGCAGCTTTAAAACCTCCACAAGTCAACAGGGACACTAGAAAGTTAAAACTCTCAAAGGGACATCAGAGAACTAGAAAACTGAAAAGAAACTGCACAATCCTCATTGCCTCAAAAAGTCTAAAATAGGAGTTTATGAGAATATGAATCAAGCTCTTATGGCTAGTGGACTCTGGGAAGTGGATCTGGAGAGGGAACATCCAGTTTTAAGAAATGGGATTCAATTGTTAAGAACAGAGTTCTGGAAGGAAGTATTACAATTGAGAGTGTGCAGATGATTAATGAATGTAAGGACCCAGGAAAGATGCTGAATTTCTAAATTGTTTAAGAGTAGCTTTGAATGGTGGTTTCTGAGCCTCACTGATTTATGCTATTAATGCGACAGTTTCAACTTCCTCTGAAGAAAAGCACCATAAAATTGTTTGAACCTCTTTTTAAACTTCTCGCTGGTTCATTTCTTCATGACTCAGCGATTTTATTATGCCCGTGAATGAGCACAGACTTGCAAATCTTTGTAATATTTATGATACTACAGCGACGCTAAAATAACTTATATTCAATAAAACAGGACAATAGGTGCTGGCTCATAAAGAAACACAAATATTAACCCTACAGGTTTTCTACTTCCTGGAGCTAAGTTTGCTTTTACTGAAAAGCCTGCCTTTCAAGAGGAAATAAAAATATGGCAAAAGATAATTAACTTAGGAATCTAAAAAATACTTGGATCGTAGGTCTTTGAGAAAGTATTAAATATTGAAATCAGAACTGGCAAGATAGCTCAGCAGACTATGTGCCTGCTTTGGCAAGTGCAAGGACTGGGGTTCGATTCCAGCGCCACATGCTGTGCCATCTTCATCTCCGGGCGCACTGAGTGGCCACCAAATCCGGGTGTGGTGGCACACACCTGTAAGCCCAGTGCTGGGGAAGCTGAAAACAGGGGGATCACTACGAGTTCAAGCTGTGTAGTGAGACTGTGTATGGACTACATTTAAAGCATGCGTATTAAATACATAAATACATACATACACAAATATTGAAATCTCCATCAGTATCCTTGAGCATTACAATTGCTAGCTTTGTTAGAAAATTTACAAAATATCTTAGCATATAAACCTTTACCCTCATCAGCCAGTCTCAATTACAATTTCTGCTAAAGAATTAAAAACGGAACCAATTTTCCAAGACTTCTGTTGGGATAAAGTTTCCTTTTCCAGAATCTACTTTTTTCAAAATGTGTAACCCTTGCTCTCTGCATGATTTTTCCTAATATTTTGGTGAAACTGAAAAAAATGCTCTCAGAATTTCCATTTTGTGAGCAAAGAAATTAAAATGGTAAGAAACCATATAGGAAGTCAGTGGACTTAAGTTCGATGACAATTTAAGCATGGGATTCCCAAATCGTAGCTGATTTTGCCTTTTACTCCATTTCATATGTGCCTAAATGTATCAGGAACACTTTGTCAAAAACATTCTCTATCATAGTTAAATAATAAAATCTTCTCAGTCAAAGGATTTTGATAGAAAATTTTCTCTGGCAGAGAAAGCAGCAGCCTAAGTATATCTATTACTTTAGTGCTAACATTTCCCCTGAGATATTTTTCCTTTTTCTTTACGATCACTGTAACATATATAGCCTCAGGATTCTTACTGTATATCTTGGCCAGTTATGAATGAAATATCACATAAAATAAATTCCTTTCTACTTATTCCTTAACACAATTAAAACAAGCTGATATGGTCAAAGAAATAGGCTCCCTGGAACACAAGGAGATACAGAAGACAACTGAACAAAGGAATTGTGACAGGTGTCTCCTTCCTGGTGAATGACCCATGTAATCTGCAGACCCCACTCAACCACACAGTCCAAGGGACCCAGGACAGAAGACCCCAAGAGATAATCAAACCTCAGGAAACAAAGGGCAAGAGAACACGTCTGTGGTCCTCTGTTTCCAATTGAAATTAATATTTGTGTATTCTGCAGTGTATTCTAATAAAAGGATGATACTTTACCATTTCATTTTTGATTTCTATCAGACCTTTCTTTTAATCAAATGATTCAGAGGGCTTTTTTGTTGCATTTTAAAGTATTGAGGCTATTTTAAAAAAAGAAAAACAATCTATGCTGAATGATAAGGCATGCAGTATGCAGTGCAGGTAAGTTCTGGTGGTTCAGGATATTCTTACACAGAGGCTAGTATTACCCAAAATTCTGTTATCTAGCCTCTCTAGGAAATAAAGTGTCTAAAATGTAGTCTATTATTTCAATATTTTAGTGTGTTTACTAACAACAATGGAAAGGGTCTACCTAAAGGAGATCTCAATTTATTGTCAGAAAACTACTGAAAATTAGTTTTGTGCAATTTCATTTGGGCTCCCTCATAACATAAAAGAAGTTCCTTTAATTAGAAATATTTGGGAGATAGCAAATGCCCACCTGTTAGAAGTCCAATATTATATGGTTCTAATACTTCTGACAAGGGTGTGAGGTGGAATCCTATGTAATATATTGATCTTCTAGATGGCAACAATTTACCATAAACTAAATGATAAATGTTCAAGTATTTTGAGTTCAGTGACATGTATGCGTGCTGTGTGCTCCCTTTCTGATGAAACAGAACAGATATTTTAGGCACCTTAAATATGCTGTGATATTTATTACTATGAACGTACAGTAGTTAAGTCAGTTTATAAATGTATGCATACACTGTTTAACTGAGGCAGCTAACTATAGCATGCTGGGTAGCTATTTAATATAATTGAACAAATAAGCACACATTTTTGCCTTTCTCTTTAATTAAGATTAGTAATAGGTGACCCTTTATGGTCCCCCATATATGAAATTATAATTGTAATGTGCATTCAGATTTTACATTTTAGATGACTTTCCATAGACATCAATTGATTCATATTCTTTGAAGCACTGTTTTGAGTTAGTAGAGCTAAAAGGTGGCATAATATCCTCATCCAAAACTTAGAAAGGTGCTGGGGAGAGAGCTCAGCTCCATAAGTGCCTGTCTGGCAAGTGCAAGATCCTGCATTTGATACCTAGTTAAAAAAAAAAGGGTCTGGGGAGATAGCTTAGTAGAATAAGCGCTTGCCTGCTAAGTGCAAGGTCCTGAGTTCAATCCCCCATATTGAAAAAAGAAAGAAAAGAAAAGAAAAGGAAAGGGAAGAAAGAAAAAAAATGTTTCCTGGGCAGAACCTTAGTAAAAAGGAGCCATGACTGCCTGATAGACATTTAAAACTTGGAGAATTTCTTCACTTCTACCTTCACACTGCTTCTCTTCTTAGAACTAGGGAAATCATAAAGAATTTTCACCATGGCTGGCAAAATCTGTCCTTACAGTGATTTTATCCTCTTGAAATGTACCTCTTTAGGTCTGGGCTTACATATCAGTAATACTTGTATCGACTACAAATGCTTATTTAGGCACAGGGAAGGAAAATATAGTGAAATAGTCTTAATAATAAAAAAGGAGTGGGCTAGCATTTACTGAGAGCTTGTCAGGCACTGGTATGTACCAGCTGTGGTAACATCTCCCAAGAATTTACCAGGTTCCAAATAAATCTTCTGCACATATAAATACAATAACTTAAATTGAGCTCTGTATTTCAGATGAAAAGAACTGATCCTTAGTTAAATTGTTTATACCATGGAACCAGTAAGTGACACAGCCACATTCAAACGAGCTTTTCCAACTCTGGAGACTGGATTCACTTAGGATGTCCTGATTGTGACTTTTACCTACTCTTTCATTAGTCATGATGGTTATGTTGGCTTTCAATTTTTTCTCTTAAAGGAGGTTCCTGGAACACAGATTGAAATAAATCTGTAAGTTTGTCTTTTGACAAGATACTGTGGTTAAAGAAGCCAAATATTGTAATTTTTGTAACTTGATGAAGATCAGATCTTGAGGACTTGGGCTGCCACAGGATAGGATGGAATAAATGAGGGTCCAGAGAATGATGGCGAGTTTTTCCTCATGGGGCTCTTCCAGTTTCTGAAAAAGTAATTTCTTACCACTTGGTGGCAGTAGGTGACAATTAATTTGCAGGACTGTCTTCCAATTTATAACCAAACCCAAGTCTCTTTGTTTACGTGGCAATGTTTCATTCAATTGAATTGTTCATATAATACATCTATTTCCATAAGTTTTCTCTCTGCTCATAGTTATTTTTGTCTTGGACATAACTTAGCATGTCTTCCTGCTGCTCCTAAAGATCTTTGGATTTCTCCTTATGATAGGAACCATACATAATGGTAACAGAAAATCTCCCTTCATTCATTGCTGCCGCTTGATGGACTGTCACTGTGTGGCCCACCCAATACATGGTAAATGACATAGATTAGAGAGGGCATCGGAAACTGGAATTGGGAGATGATTCAAGCATTAACTTGTTACTGTTTTTATATTAAAGGAGCTTCAAGCATACTGTCATAATCTGCATACTCAGTTCATTTCACAGAAGAATAAATGAGTTCAGAAACGATTAAGGATTTTGTCCATGAATACTTATGCTGTATGTACAGTTAAGAACAGTTAAGAAATCACAGAGACCTGTAAGAACGTAGGTTGAAGCACAAACAATCTCTACTCTTCCATGTTCCTTCTATGACGATGGTATCGCCATAGCTAAGAAGGTGCAGTTTCAAAAGACTTTTAATTTTCAAGTTCTAAAGGAGGTATAAAATGCTAAGGATACTTAACTCTGATTTCTAGACAACTAGAAGAGATGAGTTTATAAGAAATTTGTCCTTTATAGAAAAGATATATTTTGTTTAGATTTCAGGAGGAATGAAAAGTTAGAGTGATCTACTAAAATGAGATAAGAAAAAAATACATGTTAGGATGTATAGATATTTATCTTGGACAATTACATGAAGCTATCTGAAAGCATAAGAGAAAAAGTACCATAATTTAGTACTAATAAATATATTTTTGTAAAATATAGTATAATGAGACTGTCTTCAGAGTTACAACATCATGTCAGCTATGCGAAATGATTCATTAGAGAGGCTGTTTGCAATTTCTGAGAAGATCCGGACAATATCACAACATCAGACTGGAATAAATACTGAATTCTTCAATGTCCAGATTCTATAAAACACCAATGAGAATCGGAAACTGATGGGAATTCCTGAATTCATCCAACGCCACAACAAGGTATCAGAAACTGAACATACAGCAACCAATCTGGGGGAACATTCATCTCTAGAATTTAAAAAGGTTAAGGAAACTCAATAACCTTCAAGAGAAAAATTATGAATAGAGGGATTTGTTCTAATAGTGTTTATAAATAGGATATCATGTCCGCATCTTGTACGGCAATTAACCACTAGGAAGAATGTATGCAATGTGTTAATTATTGAAACTGCTCTACCAATTTGGTTTGAAACTGTCTCATTGCTATTTGTTTCTCAATAAAATTATGGGGAAAAAAGAAAAAAAAGATGCGTGAGATGACTCTGGTACAGTAAATAAGAACAGGCATCCCAAGAGAGTGACCGAAGAGGGAGGGACATGTGAGGAGAAGGTGGTCAGAAGGAATGTGGAATGTGGGGGAAGGGGACTCCACACAGCAATTTATCACAGGATTTCTTCCTTTTACAGCTACTTGTTGTCTATGGTGTTAGTTAGGTAAGGAGTCAATTTCATTCCTTTGTATATGAGCATCAGTTTTCTCATTGTTATTGAAAAGATAGTTCTCTCTCCATTGTGTGTCCTACACAACCTTGTTCAAAACTTGCATGTGAAGATTTATTTTTGGGATTTTATTTTATTAAAGCTGATGCTTATACAAAAAAAGGGAGAAAAATTAACTCAAAAGATTATAGCAATTTAAGAAAATCAAACCCAAATTTTTGAGTTAAAAATATATTAAGTGAAATGAAAACATGGTAGAAAGCATCAGTAGCACACTAGGTCAGACAGAAGAATGAGAAAACCTGAAGAGGGCCCATTTGAAAATACACAGAAGAGCAAAATGAATAAAGAGATACAAAGGAGAGCTTATCATAATCCAGGGACAATCTTAAATGCACAAGTATTCAGGTTGTTGTGGGTCTAAGTGGAGGCTGTCAGCTCTAAAGGAGGAGAAAGCTCAGGCAAAGAAATTGAAAAAAAAAAAAAAAAACAACTTAGCAAACCTAGAGGACAGAGCATCTAGGTGCAGGAGGGTCAAAGGTCACCATTCCAACTTTTAAATCTACCTCAAGGCATTTTACGATTAAGCTTTCAAATGTGAAAAATATAGAAAAGTTTCTCAAGTCTGCACAATAAAAATACACAACATCTCATGATGTGTGAATTAGCCTGATGTCAGCCCCCTCAACAGAAACCTAACAGGCCATGACAAAGTGGCATGAAATTTTCATAGGAATATAAGGAAAACTTGCCAACCAAAAATAGTTTACATGGCAAAGCTATCCTTTAGAAATGATGAAGAGATAAAGACATTTCCAAACAAAAGTTGAGGTAATATATCTACCAGACCAGTCCTATAAGAAATTCTTAAGGGAGTTCTTCAAACTGAAAGAACACAATGCTGGTGTTGAAAAGACCATATGCAAAGGTATTAAATATACTAGCAAGAGTAATTATGCAAATGATTTCAGATGCTCTCATATTCTGTGGTGTGAAAACCCTTCATATTTTTAATACAAATACTAAAGTAGCAACAATTTTTGAATGCTAAAATATCAAAAATCATGCTGATAAGCAATATAGAAAGATTATAAATGGGATATCAAAAATTCAAAATGTAAGGATAAATGTGGATTTTGAGATTTTTTATTTTTTCTCTTCCTTATTCATTGATTTTTTTTTCTTACCCCTATTATCGTATTATATTGCTATCATTTCCAAATAGCTTGTTATAACCAAAAAAGCTTTATATTTCTTAATGGTAACCACAGAGCAAAACTTTATCACAGACAAGTCAGAAATAATAAGGGAAGAGTCAAAACACAGTGGTGGAGTAAATCACTTACCCACCATATGACCCAGAAACACCACTCCTGGGTGTATAACCACAGGAAACAAAATCAGTATACCAAAGTAGGATCCATACCCTCATGCTGATACAGCACTATTCAGTCCAGTCAAGAAATGGGAACAATTTAAGCATCTTCCAACTGAAAGATGCAGGAAATGTGGTACACACACGAAAAATACTAGTTAGCCAAAAAATAGCTTTCCAGTAACTTGCATAATCCCTATCTCCTAAATGTTCTTACTTTCTCTTTTGTTCTTTTGAATAAACTTAGCAAGCATTTCTTATTTGCCTGAAAAAGCACATTTTAAATGATCTCACAACAAAAAATAAGTATGAGAGACAATACATGTTCTATTTAGCTTGATTTAATAGTTTTATAACCTATGTGTTGAAACATCATGCTATACATGATAAATATATACAATTATTTTTGTCAGTAAAAGAAAAATTATAAAATTCAGAACTTGGGCTTAAATGAAATGCATGGAGTATGGCACAATGTTTAAGAATACATTTTTCAAAGTCAGGCAGGCCTGCCTGGGCTTTAAATTTAATTGTGCCAAGTACTAGTGGGACACAGCAGCTCCTTCAACTCTCCGAATTCCCTGGTCTGCACCTATAAAATAGACACAGTATACTTGCAATGCTTATGTTATAATTCTGTCAAAAGAACTGAGATAATGCTTATGATGTTCTGACTATTTCTCACACCTAATAAATCAGAAATGCAGCTCTTTAAAACTAATTACTAAAATTGTGTAATACTTTAGAGCATATGATGGATGTAGACAAATATCTGACTTCTTGTTAGAATTACCAGAACTATTTCATACTTTTTCCTTCATGGTCATAGCATCTTGCCTTAGTTCAATCTTTGTGTCTGTTTGTTTAGAGGTGCTCCAGCTTCCTCCTCTCTGGGGATGAGATTTCCCACACCTCATCAGTCTACAAGCCAACTGATGATCACCATTATTTTCTCCACCTCTGAACCTCATAAACTAAGCTACAATGAGCAAGATTTCCAGCCTTGAAAGCAAATTAATTCCAAGAAAATAATTGTCAAATGTATTAATGTCTACTTAGCACAAAATTTTTTTGAAGTGCGGCCAATAATACTTTCCCATGAATGTACTGCGATATTTCAAGGCAAATGTCATGTCTAAAGTGTGCCCATGCTTCAAGAGACCTAGGAAAGAATACAGGAAATTGGTCATCATGACAGTGTGCTCTATTTTTAGCACAGACTACAATCACTTTGTAATTCATTGTGCATGCAGCCAGATGTAAAACAGTCAATGAAAGAAATGTAGTGGAGACATTTTCAGCTTCAAAAACTCACAGAGAGAATTTCAGTTATTTTTGTACTCAATCCTTTCCTTTGCTTATCATTCTTACTAACATTTTCTCAAAATTATGAAATCTTGTTGATTCTTCTTCCTCTTTGTAAGTCATTTCTATCAAATTAATTATTGTGAGCCACTCATTCTATATCTGCAATTATCTTCTTATTTTATTTCTGGTCCAACCAGCCTTCACCAAGATTATCTAAGAGGCTGAAAGAAACTCTCCCCATTTTGTATATATTTATCATCATTCCAGGTTGATCCTGAGCATTTACTTTTAGCACCTATCTCCTTTATTCCATCTTGTTTCAGTGGTTCTAGAAACTTCTTGGTCTGCAATCATGACCCAGATAAGTGGTGCCACTTCAGTTTGCAAACTAGTTTCCTGTTTCTCTTCTATACCTAAAATGGATTTAAGTAATCCATGCATCTTCAATTTATCATCTTTGCTCAGATCATTTCTAAATTTCAATTCTAAAGAGAATAAAAGTATAATAGCTAAGATATTAGAAATGACACACAATTTCAAATACAAGAACCAGCTGATAGGTACTCAACAATGTCATACCATTTCCTCACTTGGAAGGTTTTATTCTTGCTCTGACAATCTCTTTATGACCCTTACTTTTATTTATTTCATTTCTCAGTTCCTATTGTTTTATCCTTTCCCTAATTCATCCTTCAAGCAATTCTTAAGTTTGAATTCTTTTCTTATTCCACCCGCTTTGAGACTTTAGCGATCACCTGTTTTACAACTTTTCACATCCATTTTTTTCAGTACTGACCTTTTATTTGAACACAGAGTTCCAACAATCTTTTCCATGAAAATGCTTGCACATTTTAACTTTTTATCCATTTTGGTGGTAGCAATTACTATATATGACGATACAAAGCTGTTATTTTCCTGCTCGGAATATATTTGTTTTTCTGTGGGCAATTATATTTTGTTTGTCTGCTGAGGGAACCATCAATGCCTTACTCTTGGTCATATATTTCTCATTTCCCAAAGCTCTGTGCACAAGGTTTAGTGTATTAGAATATTTTATACCCTAGTTCAGTAATTGTTTCAGATATGGCCTCAAGCCAGAAGGTTGATCAAAGGAAAAGTGAACAAATACCCAAAAGTGTGATTCATTTGTTGTATAAGTAGGCTGTTTTCTAATCACCCAAGGTGTGGTGTTGGCATGGCGCCAGAACTGCTAAGGGACACAATATGAAAACAAATGATAAAGCCAACTAGAAGATTCAGACACTGAGATATCTCAAAAAACATCTATCATATTTATGCTGAAGGTATTTTCCTTACCCCGTATTTCCCATCTCTGGAAATAACACAGCTATATACTTTGTTCTCACCCTTAACCTCTGGGATGACTTATTGGCACCTCTTTCATATACTCATGGGTCATAGCCAGTGAACCACATAGAGTGTTTTCTTTACAATCTCTCAAGCATAGGTGCATCTCTTCACTTCCACTGTTGCATTTCTCCCAGGGCACTATCACCCTATCACCAGGGTTCTAAAAGAAGCCTTCAAATTTGTTCTTTCCCTTTTTTATATATTAATTTTATTGAGAAAGAAGTATCAATGAGGCAGTTTCAAAACAGGTTAGTAGGACAGTTACAATAATTAATAGATTGCATATTGTTGTCTTCACAGCATTCATAGTACAAAATGCAGACATGCTATCTCTTCTAAACTCTATTAGTTCAAAACTTTCTTCTCACTGAAGTAAGAGAAAGTAGCTGTATATCTATGCTAACTAATATATATATATATATTCTTTTCACTACAAAATGGTCCTTTATTTATATCCCCTTTTTTGTTCATTTTTGTCAGAGATGGGTATTCCATTGCCATCATCTTTGTCATCTTCAGATTATTTTCCTCTACATATGTTACTTTTGTATGTGCAAATTTTTCAGTGTTATTTCAAATATTATATAAGTACCGTGCACTAACTGGTTGCGCCACTGGAGCTTCTTATTTCAAATATTTACTTACAATAATCTCTCTTCTTCTCCACCCTCAGCTTTCACTGACCTCTCCATTAACTTCTTGAAATTCATCAAATTTTCCTATCTCAAGAAATTGGCAAAAAAAAAAGGAAAAAAATTGGCATTATATATTGTTTATTTTACGTAATTTGTACTTTTGTCTACTTGAATAACCCTATTCATGACTCAACTTCCTGCCTAAATTTTAATTCTTCATGGAAAATCTCATTAGCTTTGTGAACTGACTTTCTATTCTAAGGTCTGATGGCACATTTCTTCCCCTTTGTAGCGTTGTAACTGGACATTTATTTGTACAATTATTTGTTTGACGTTATCAACCCTCCACAGAATATGAGTTGTCTGGAAAATGGAAGAACCTTATCTTCTTGTTTTTTATTGGATCCCTAGTTAAATAAATAAATAAATAAATAAATAAATAAATGAATAAATAAATAACTGGAATGTTTGATGGACATTTCATCAATAAATGAACCACAAAGGAAGTGTCTTCAAAATTAATGTTTTCTTGCTTTTTTGAAAAGTGCCCCGAGGGTTGGCCAAATAGCTCAGTGGATTAAAGTATCTGCTTAGGCAGACACAGGCACCAGGAGTTCAATCCCCAGGCCTGTTGTGTCAGTCCCGCTCCTGGGGTATGCTGAGATGGCAATTGAAACTGCGTGTGGTGGCACATGCTTGCAATCCCAGCACTTCGGAGGCTATAAACAGGAGGATCACTACAAGTGCAGTCTACTCAGTGAGACCCTGTCACCCTGTTCTAAATACATAAAAAAAAAAGAAACAAACAAAGACAAGTGCTCCTACTTTTGTTTTCTAGATATCAGTACATTCTCTTATTCTCTGTAATGCAAACAAAAAATTTGCCTTAATTCTCCAAATCTTTCAGCTGTATTATTCACAGCCTGACTCCAACTTTCCATCATGTCTATCTTCTAATCAACCTTCCTTTGTGCATACACAGGATTTGCATACACGTCATGTTGTACTAAACTATATCTACTTGGATTTAGCGTACTATAGTCTAGTTTAGGTATTAATTGTAACTGCTCAGGAGTCAAACTCTATGGGTTTGAAACATGACTCAATCATTTTCCAGCTGTGCATCTTTGAGAAAGCCATTTAAATAGTTTAAACAGTTTTCTATTTAACTAGATGCATAAGAGTACATATCTCATGAAATAGAGATAGCTGAGGGTTTACTATTTGCTACTACCTATAAACTTTAATCTAGAATCCAGTGTATTATCTGTCTTGAAATCCTAAGTGATCTCTGTAAAGTGAACCCAATTATTACATGTCAAGTTGAGTCACTGGGAAGATTTTGTAAATCTTAGAAAATAATTGTTTTCGTATTAGGAATTGAACTCAGAACCATGTGGTTGTCAGATAGGTGCTGTGCCACTAGCCATATCCCTGCCTCTAGTTTTTGCATATCCTGAAGCCTGGTTTTACTGAAACTTTTCTGATGAGACCAGTCCTGTTAATGCAAGAACTATTTATTTTATTATTTTTTTTTAATTTTTTTTATTTTTATTTATTTGAGAGAGAGAGAGAGAGAGAGAGAGAGAGAGAGAGAGAGAGAGAGTGAGTGGTGTGTGTGTGTGTGTGGCCAGCTCAGCCCACCAGGGGGCGGGGCTGGCTGGCATGTGGTGCTGGGGGATTGAACTGCGGTCCCTGATGCTTTGCCAAGCTTGTTCTAAGTAGGTGCCTTAGACCACTGAGCCATCTCTCCAGCCCGCAAGAAATATTTAGAGAAGCAAAAAAGAGGGTAAAAAGCTATCAGAATTTCAAAAAGGGGAAAATTATGCAAAAATATCAAAATATAATTGCAACTCCAGTAAGCTTGAGAGGGGAATTTTGGCAAGCGTGAAGAAATCATACAGAAAGTTATGGGTAGCATTTGATGTATGTTATTATCAAAGTTCAGTTTTTGATGGAATTGTTTTCTACGGTTGTGGACTGAAAGCTTACCCAAGAACTAACTGTAGCCAGGCACTATTAAGAATCAGTTCTCTAACTTAGAACAGAACATCTAGGCTTCTCAAGCTTCCCTTGCCATGTACTTTTATGGAACAAGACAGTGGAATTCTCTGGATTTCATCATTAAAAGAAGAAATGGACTTGTGGCCCTGTGAGGCCTTCTCACCCCTGACACTATCTGGATGCTAAATTTACATGGTCTTGTTTTTTTCTCACTCATTTTTTTTAGCACATATTGGTCCAGTCTCTACCTATGACATAAATGACAGGCTCTGAAGTTAAATATATAATTTATAATGAAATTATATTCTCTTATTTTTTGTAAAAGAATGAACAGACTAATGACAATATCACAGGATTATGGAATTTAAAGAGTCAACTCAAGTGACAGTGTTTAAAATTGGCGATGAGACATGACAGGTATCAATACATATTTTATTTTCTTCCTGTATAAGGAAAACTCCCTGTTAAGTATCAAACTTCAGCATTAAAATTTATTTGTGAAACCCTCTTAGTCCTCTGCATAGTCCTAGTCAAAATTTAGTAAAATATATTATTAATGTTTATTATAACACTGATACACTTATCCTATCTTATCATATTTCTAGAAGATTTTGAACTATTTTTAACAAATATTTTTAAATAATTTTATTGAGAAACATATAGCAATGAGACAGTTTCAAAACCTATTAGTAGGACAGTTTCAATAATTAATACATTGCATATTGTTGTCTTCTTAGTATTTATTCATAGTACAAGATGTAGACATGATATTCTGTCCACAAACACTATTAGTACAAATCTTTCTATTCATTAAATTAAGAGAAAGTAGCTATATATCTAACCTATTTTGAATACACAGATATAAAATGATCCTTCACTTGTATCCCCTTTTTTGTTTAGTTTTTTCAGAGATGAGTATTCCATTGTCATTTAAATATTGTAGGTGCATGAATTCAGCAAAATATTCCAATATAGTCCAGTAGTCCATAATAGTGGTGGGTTATCTGTAGGACTGGCAATGTCAGAAGTTGTTGACTTGAGCCTTTTACAGCTCAGCGTATTAATATGGCTTTACTTTTTATACTCTGTTTTTATACCTTTCTGCTGGTTAAGACCAATATAAAGTAAGACCTACATAACAAGAAATGTAACTTTTCCATGTTATGTCTAAGATGTTTAATATTCAGACAGATACTGAGCTTAAACTCAACTGCCTACATTGTAGGGTAATAATGATAATAAGCTTCTCTTCCGGAGGGTTAACAACCTAAGTTTGCAGACCAAAAATTAGAGAAAAAGAAGGGCTGCAAGGACAGCCAACATTTTGGCCCTAGCCTTTCAAGGTCAGTGAGGACTCAGGATATAGGAGAACCTGTACTGTAACATCGTGTAACTTAGTTGTGTCCCAAATTTTCTGATCAAGGAGGCTATGGGACCACCTTTTTTTTTTTTTTTGGCCAAAAACATAACCACACAATAGCTGTTCAATAGAAATCTAATGTAAGACACAAATACTAAGCAAATCTATAACTATACTTTCTAGTAGTTGCATCAAAATAAAAAGGTGAAATTTATTTTGATAATATAGCTTAGTTAACCAAACATAGTAAAATGTTACCATTTTTCCATTTAATTAGTATGAAGAGCTTGGGATACTTTGTGTATTTTTTTTTTTTTTTTTGGTACTTTAACCATGCTAATCTGGATGACATTCACTTGTAGTAATGATCACAAGTCAAAGATAATCAAGTTTCCTCCCAAATATCTTATCAGCTAGAAGACCTCAGCTTTTCCAAATGAGGGAATTTTGCTGATGTGAAAACTCTAGGGATAGTTTTTCCTCAAATTTCTGCAGTTTCCCAGTAATATACTAAATAATATTTCCCAAATTTGTATCACTTAGCACAGAAGATACTTCCATTTTAGCAGTTCTTAAACCTCTCATGCCTTTCTCGAAAAGACCATTCTGAAGGTCTGAGGACTTAAGACAGTTGATTCACCACATGTCAAGTCTACAGCTCCAGAGACATTAGCAAGTTCATGGGTTAAAATTATACTTCTTTCTTCAAATAAAAACTGTTCCTTTCAAAAATATACACGTTCCTGCTGGGCATGGTAGCACACACCTGTAATTCTAACACTCGGGATGCTGAGAAAGGGTGATCACTGTGAGCTTGAGGCTGGTGCGGGCTACTTAGTGAGTTCCACACCAGCCTGCAACACATAGCAAGACCCTTTCTCGAACAACAAAACCAACCAACCAAGCAAGCAACCATTCATTTGAGAAAATCCTCCAAGTAATTGTCATACAAAGGTCAGAATAAGGCCTAACTTTCATAATGATATTCTAATGTCATACTAGAAAACTCAGTCCAAAATGTCACTTCTAATTTTACTGTTGTTTCCATAATAAAAGATCAATTTATGGAAAAGAGTATCTTTTGGATATGACATTATTAAAAAGCATTCATCTCTATAAAATACTGCATTAACTTTTAAAACAGGATAGATGAAGGCATAATATATATCTGCATATTTGTTCCTAAGCACTTCAGAGAAATCATATAGTAACCTACTAATTTCAATTACTGCGTATTTGACCTAGGAAGAAAATACATAGCAGTATTTATAGATAGAAAACTTTAAAGTGCCTAGCCCATGTTCTTTGTTTGGAATCTGAGTTAATGTCTTTCTAAAAGCAATTCAATGACTTATCTAAACTGATCAATAGCTCTTTTGGGTTTGAAAATATTAATTGAAAATTAGCTTCAGTTTTCCAGTTGGTATAAAAAGGCACCGAGAAGTGCATGCCACAATTTATGTAAAAAGCTATTTCTTTGGCACTTTGAATTGAGTGCAAAATCCTGAGATAGGTTGAAATTGCTTATTATATTTCCATCATCGTTAAACTGTGCCAGTAATTTGTCACTATCCCTCTTCAGGTTTGTGTGGTAGCTAGCATTTTTCTTTTGGGTGAGGGTTTATTTTAAGCATACAGAATACATTGAGGTAATTGTGGAAATAGTGTTACACACATAATTAGGTGATTTGGACTTGACCTAGTTCTGTAGCACTCCAGCTACACTGCTTTTCTGGACTCTAATTTACTTATCGATAGAATCATGAATGAAAAATAAATTATTTCTGAGTCTGTATAAGGTTTATATGCATGGTGACTTAATCATAATTCTCAAAGTGAAAATTTTAAACATTAAAGCAAGCAGTGTTCAATTATTTGTCCAATCTATATCTGTTAATCTGAGCAACAGATTTGATGATAAAAATAAGTAATATAACAATCTTTGTTAACTTACTATTCTTTTGAAAATCTGTACCTTATGTACTGTTATATGTTACTTCTGTTTCTATCTTTGTTTTTCCTACTTGGTTTTGCTTTTGATTTTGTTTTCTCTTTAAAATAAAGTAAAATAAAACAAAGTTTTAAAAAATTCTCACTCAGGGCTGGCCAGATAGCTCAGCGGACTAAAGTGCTTGTTTAGGTAGACGCAGGAACTGAGATTCAATCTCTGGCGTGCAGTGCTGGCCCATCCCCAGGGCACAATGAGATGGTGACTGAGACTGAGCATGGTGGCATGTGCCTATAATCCCAGCACTTGGGAGGATGAAAGCAGGATGATCACTATAGGTCAATCTGTAGTGAGGGCCTGTAGATCCTGTCCTAAATACATTTTTTTTTTTTTTTTTGTGGAACCGAGGATTGAACTCAGGCCCTTGCGCTTGCCAGGGAAGCACTTATTCCACTGAGCCATCTCCCCGGCCCCTACCTAAATACATTTTAAAAAATTCTCACTCATCTGGAAAAGAAATCATCATTTTACAACATGTTCAGTGCAAGTCAAACCAGAATCCAATACTTAGTTTATAATTCTTAAACCAGATAAAATAAGCAAAAGAGATCCAAAAATTCTCTCACCACTGGGCATTAAGTGTGACAAACACTCTCTCTCTCTCTCTCTCTCTCTCTCTCTCTCTCTCTCTCTCTCCCCTCTCTGTCTCTGTCTCTCTCTCTCTCCATACTGACTATCCACTTTTCTCTCCTTCCTTCTTTCCTTCTTTCTTTCCTCGTTTCTTTTCTCCTTTCCTTTCACAATCATTCTTTACCGAATCAAAGATTTCCACTCACTACATACTTATATTCTCCCTTTGTTCTTGTTATTGGTCTTAGTATGTAAAAATATTTGAAAAATCTCTCTTAAAATGACATTCCTTGACTCCAAATCCTTTTACAGCACTGTCTCTGAACACAGACCCCACTGCCCTTTTTAAGATTCTGTGCCTGTATTTCCATATTTTATTTCTCATTATCCTTCTTACATACTTTAGGTCATCTTATGTTTCTACTCATTAGTTCAACTGTTTTTGCTAGGTAAGCAATGGTCAGGCATCTCAGTCCTCATTTTATGAGGAAGGACTCTCCTTTGGACTTCTCTGACACCGTGCTTCTGGGGCAGTCAACAAATTTTTGTGTCCACAAGTGTCTCTTGTTATTTTCTCTTACTTAGTATCAAAACCTTTGAACATTATAGTCATGAAAACTTGTGTTTATGTGATTTCCACCAATTGTGTGGCTTTACATGCCTTATATTTACAGATTACTCCCATATTTAGGTTTCTGGCAAGCTGTCTCTTGAATTCTGGACCCAGGTCTGTAGGGTGGCTCAATTCTGACACCTCAAGGCAACTCTTCACAGGAGATGCCTTTAAATGCAGAAAGGAATTTAAACTGGAAAGTGGAAAAGTGGCTTCTTTTAAAGAGGAACATTGTGTTTAAAATGCAGAAGGACTGGAAGCGAGAAAGCCACAGTCAGTGTAGAGATGTGCAAAGAAAGGCCCAGGTAACTGTATCATGAAATAGAACTCTCAGGGCCCAGGACAGTTCCCAGATAAATTCTTGAGCTTTCTCACCCAATACACATATCACACACACACACACACACACACACACACACACACACACCCCACACACCACATTGATGAAAAATCTTTCACTTTTCGATTTTTCTACTCAAAGAGTAAGTGAAAACTGTCCTGCCAGTAGTTTGCTTTCAACATTTGTGAGTCATTCTTACTGTTTCCTTCTCTAACAGCCTTTTGAACAAACAAAAGTCTTGTCACTGTGTATCTGAAATACCTCTGCTTCCTTTATTTTACTACTTTTACTGTCATCCTAGTATATATGATATTATGCACTCCAGTGGCCTCCTTTATAGGTTGTGGCTTCTTGACTTGTCTGACTCCAGTTTGTTTTCTGAACTCCAGCACAGAAAGAGTTTCTCTCAGAATCAATGTAATTTTGTCCCTTTCCTCCTTAAAAGTCTTTCTTGGCTCCTCTTAAGAGTTAGCAGAAAATCAAATGGGTAGCTTGTTTGTAAAGTCTTAAGAGAAGAGCTGGCGATGTAGTTCAGTGGTAGAGCACTTGCTTATTGTGTGGGAGGTCCGGGGCTCAATCTAGTATTACACACAAAAGTGAAAGAATGAATGAATGAGTGAATGAAGAAGCCTTAAGTGATTTTTACTTCTGTTTGACTTTCCATGTCAACCTCCTTCTTTTGTTCCATACTCCAATTGCTAAGATTTTAATTCAATTTCTGAAAATCTGACATTTTTTGAAACTCAATAAATTCATGATGTTTATTCATGATGTCTTCCATCTTGGGACGATATCCCTCCCTCTTCATCTGTGTAACTCTTTACTATCTTTCAGGAAATATTGCATTTGTAGAGATGCTTCATATAATTCTTCCATTGTTGATAATTCTTTTATTACTTCCATAAATCCTTCCTATTCAACAAGGAACAACCTGTAATCTCAATCTTTCAACCATTTATTCCTGGAATATAGACAAAACAAAAGTCTAAATTTTTAAATTAAGTCTTAGTTTTTAAATTAAGCTTCAGCAAAACAGGGATCATACTTACTCACTGCTTGATCCTCAGGACTTAACGAAAGCTATAGAGGTTGGTAGCTCTGAACCAATATTTGCTGATCAGTAGGAAAGAGAACTGAAAAGGGTGAGCAACTAGGTCATGAGATAAAAACAGCAGCCCAGATCTCCTGGTTTCAAACAGCACTCTTCCTCCACACCCGCTGTCATTTCTCCTTTTAACTATTCCAGCCCAGTGCAGGCCATGGAGCTAAGGCCCATTGGGTAGTACTGCCTTTGCCCATCTCCACAAGCCTAGCTCCTGGGAGTCCTGGGCCTGAAGCGCTCCTACCTCTTAATACAATTACCTAAGTTTTTCTCTGCCTTTATTAGATTTGTACATGTCTTTCCTGTCTGTGGCTTCCCCTCTTCCAATTCTTCTGCATTTTGAACACAGCGTTCATCTTTAAAAGAAGCCACTTCTCCACTTTCCTATTTATATTCCTTTCTTTTCTTAGTCCATGGAAAACCTTGCTAATTATGCAGTGTTCTTTTTTCCCCTAAAGCTTAAACTAATTTCTTATTTTCCACTACAGAATGATGTGCTGACAATTCCATGTATCATATTTCTTCCACTCCAGAAATTTTCACAATGAGTTTAACTAAAAAGGAGTAAGTGCACATCTTTAGCTGTAGAGCTGCAACCTTTCCCAGATGCAATTAACTGCACAGGAAAAATAAGACACCGACAGAATAGAAGGCACAACTGATATGCGGATATGACAATTTGTCCTCAGTGAGGACCAGCCTGTCTTAGTACTTAGCAGGACAGTAAAGGAGTAATCATAGAACAGACAGAGAGTTAAAATCAAGAGCACTTAGTGAAGAACCAGAATAACCTCACAGTGGGTGAGGATGTGTAACAGGCAGACAGAAAAACATTTTTCAGACTGTAAAGGAATGCAAAATGGGCACAAGGATACATTTCCAAAGAAATCACCAGAGGCAGCATGTAGAGAATTAGTATGCTGAGAACTTCTAAGTAAATCCAAGTCCAAAAGGATTTCTCAGGAAATTCCCACTGGCCTGGGACCCAAATAATACAGTGCAAGAAACCAATCAGTCTGGATTCGCAGACTGCTACCTCACTTCTTCCCCTAGGTGTCATGACCTTTCTTGTTTTTAAAGCATTATGCACTGGGTTTTTTTTTTTGTTCCATTCTGTTGTGAGAAGGTTTTACTTGTTTTAAAAATAATCTATTGAATATTTTGAGCATGCTAAATAAATAAGACTTTTGATCTTAAATATCTTTCTGCTCCAATACTGGTAAGGAAAATTAAAGCTGAACTTATGAAATTTACATGAGGGAGACTGAGTTTGAGATACATTCAAATGTCAATTGTCCAGATGAATCTTATAGTCACTGTTCACGTTAGTCCTTACAACAAAAACAAACCAACCTCATAGGCAGCAGTGAAAAAAATCTGGAGACTTTAATTGTCTGCAACCTCAATTTATTGTTTTAGTCAAGTGTAATAGATGACAAATTTAAAAATTGAATTTATGCTACTGTTTAAAATAATAGTTTAGAAGCAAAATGCAAGGTAAGTGATAGGAAACAAGGAGATAGGTTTTGTGGAGATGTGAAGGGTTCTGAGAATGAGGGGAGAAATAGATATGGAAAGTAAGAAGGATCAAGATATAGACCAAGTCCCCACAAAGATCATATTTATTATGTATCACAAACATATGCTGATAAAAAAGGAAAGAAGAAGGAAGAAGAAAAAGGAGGAGGAGGAGGAGGAGGAAGAGGAAGAAGAAGAAGAAGAAGAAGAAGAAGAAGAAGAAGAAGAAGAAGAAGAAGAAGAAGAAGAAGAAGAAGAAGAATTCATTTATAGGGAAGTGAAAGGAGCTGTGACCATACTGAGTATCAGGTACAGATAATGCTATCAACAACATTCTATTATCAATAATATTTTGTTTATTAAGCAGTTGAAAATGTTGTGTATATATTGTTCAGGACCTCTATAGTACATAGCTAGTAACATCAATTTTAATAAGTATGTTTATACATAATGAATATTAGTGTAAGTCATCCCAATTTGCATAAACATTGCTTGTATTTTATGCTGAGATTGTTTCTTGTGACAGGTGAGTTAAATAAAGTTGGATTCATAATAGACTAGAGCAACATTCTAATACAATGCCCACAAGTTGATACATATGGAAACTATAACAAAGTTTGAAATATAGATAATAGATTTGTTGAAAGAAAATAAAAATGACAACCTCTCTCATGCCAAACTGTGAGTCTGATTTGTTACTTGTTTTTATAGAGATGTAAATAAATAGCCAGCAATGCCAGGGGATAGGTAGGTTGAGCTTATGCTCTTCCCAGACAGCATTAACATGCAGAATAATGTCCGTCTACCACAGGTGGCAGTTTTTGAAAGCCCTCCGTATGAAAGTTGGCAGTTCAGAGGGCCTTGCATTAGGAACCACCCCAAATCAGGAAAATAGCAGTCGGAATCTAGTGTACGCACGTACAGTGCTGTGATCACTATCAGGTTCTTTCTAGGAACTGCTTATCATTCTACTTTCCATACAGCAGTGCACTCGCACCCACATTCACAGACAGCTTGGGCTTTAGATTTTTACTTTTGCTGATTTCACTTTTTTTTTTTTTTTTTTTTTCGATAAAAGGGATTGAACTCAGGACCGTGAGCTTGTCAGACAAGCGCTTATTCTACTGAGCTATCTACCCGGGCCCTGATTTCACTTTCTGATCTTCAGTTACCAGCTCCAAAATTGTTTACCATGCCATTCTTAAATGTGGAAAAATTTTTGATGAGATAAATGTTGCAATGAAAACAACGGGGAAAAAACAGAAAGCAATTGGACTTCTTAGGCAATCATATGTATTAAAAAATGTAACTGCTATTAATGTTACTTTTTATGTCATCATGATTTTAATTCCTTAGAATAATTCATGTAGGAAAGCAACTGGTAAAAGATAAATAAAAAACAATTCAAAATCCCCAAATTCTAGTCAGATATAATAACAAAATTAAGCCTATATTTTTATTTGGTAGAAAAAACACAAATATGTTTCCTTATCTCAACATTTATCTAAAATAATTATTTCTGGGACCATGGAACATACACATTAAATTATAACTGCTAAAAATGTCCAAAACTGTTTATGAAAATAAGCAGTTTCCAAGACAGTGTAAGGAAGCAAAATGTTAGTAACTGAAGAGTTGAAAGACAATGTCATTGTCATGCACAAATGTTCTCTTCAAAAATAAATACATAAATGAAATGTACCTGTCATATACAGGAAGCATATGCAGACTATGTATTTTCCAGGAAAATAACAAAATATGTAATCATTGTGGTGCACTGTATATGATTGGTTTTATATTTTATACTAGGATATCGCCTTATGTCTTATGCAACCATAGGTGGAGAGCTTTGAAGGTGGCTAAATTAGGGTATATGTCTTTGGATTAAAAATGTGATGCTGGGATTAAATGTGTGATTCTGGAGTTAAGGGTACCCCATCCTGGGTGTGGGTGGCACTGCACAGAAGGAAGGTGGCCCGGGTGCAGCATAATGGGACAGAAAGAAGTCTGTTATCTCTCCAACTTCTGTTGCTGTCTCACTACTCTGCCATTTGCTGCCTCCTGCCTGCCCTGCCACGCTATGGACACTTTCTCCTCTGTGGTGCCCCCTACAATGCCACCCTGCCTTGCAGCCAGCTGACTGTGGGATGAAACCTCTACAAATGATGAGCTGAAATAGGCTTTTTCTTCTTTAATTTCGGTTGTCAGTTATTTTACCGCAGCAAGGAGAAAAGCAACTGAGACAGTTATCTAATTTTTTAAAAAATGTGTTTAGTACAGGGGCTACAGGGTCTCACTACACAGATTGGACTCATAGTGATCCTCCTGTTTTCAGCCTACCAAGCACTGGGATTACAGGTGCACACTACCATGACCAGTCTCACTCTTCATCTTAGCGTGCCCCTGGGGCGGGGATGGCACAGCACACCAGGGGATGGAACCCTTGTCTCTGTGCCTGCCTAAGCAGGTATTTTAGTGTGCTGAGCTATCTGGCTGGGCCCTCAGTTATTGAATACTTTACATATATAATAATCTTTTTTGTGTGTAAACATTACATTTATTTTTTTTAAATGTATTTGGTACAGGGTCTCACTAAGCAGCTCAGACTTGTAGTGATCCTCCTGCTTTCAGCCTCCCCAGTGCTGGGATTACAGGTGTGCACCACCATGCCCGGTCTCAGTGGCCAGTTTAGCATGCCTGGGGGAAGGGCTGGTGCAGCATGTGGCACCAAGGATTGAACCCCAGTCCTTGCACTTGCCTAAGCAGGTGTGTAGTCCACTGAGCTATTATAAGTGACACTTCCAGGTCCTCCTCCCTGTCCAGGAAGCCAATATTTGTAATCCCAAAGTTATATTATTGGAATCCCATCAAGTTGATTCCAATCTACCACTTTCAATGCAACCTACGACAAAAATAAAGACACTAAATTATATTTTCAATCATCGGGGAGTTAAGGGGCTCCAAGTCCAGCCATGGAGATGGCTTTCTGGTACCAAGAGAGTGACCCAAGGCCTCACCCAGTTTTATTCAGTTGGGGAGTGGCTTGAGGATTGACTGGGAACTGTGGGAAAGAGACTACTATGAGCAGAGCTAGGTGGGTGGCCTAAATTTACCTCTGCGATATGCAGAGAGGATATGCAGAGAGAGTAATCTGCATTATATAGTATCTAATGTTTGGTAAGTCTGGTGCTTCAGCTTTGGTGTAGCCTTTCAAGTCCCAGGAAGTCATAGCCTCTGTCTTGAGGCTCTATCCCAGCTGGCGGTGTGGAGCATTAGCTCTACCATCCTGTCTCAACCCGGCTTACACTAAAGAGCAGCAGGTATAGGTTACCAGGGAAACACGCACACCACCTTCAAAGACTATCACCAGCACCTCAGCTATACCAGTATACATTGCTTAAGGCCAATTGAAGGATAAACAGAAGTCCTAGTCAGCTCTGTATGTAACAATACAAGGAAATAGGGTCAGGCTCAGTCAAAATGGAGACAGCTGCTCTTCTTCCAAGGAGAGCTGCTCAGGTGGTCCTCCACAAGCTATCTCTCTGACTTTACAATTAATTTTAAGAGAAGCTTTAGAGAAGATGAATAGTAGTGCTTTTTTGCAGATGAGATAGCAGATTGTTCATCTATATAATGGAATTTCCTCAAGCTTAAACAACTAAGCAATGCTAAAGTTAGAATTTGATCTTAAAGCTCCCCAGCCAATTATCCTTTTTCTATGTTATGTTTATACTTCAAAATAAATGTGTAAGTTCCTACTTCTATATGCTAGGTACTTGTTAGAATAATTGGACACAAGGGACTTGTGGAATTATGAGGCCACCATTAACAGGAGAGACGCACAAAGATGGGATTCTATTTATGAGGCTACATTTTCATATCCATCTTATCTCAAAAGTTGCCACAAATCTTTCTTCTGACTCAGGATATACATGGTGGAGCTAAGAGCTTTTACTTCTTCCAGTTTTATGCTAAGCATTTATATTACTTCTCTATTGTAGCCATTTTGGGATAATATTGTCTGAAGTAACCATTAAACATTAGTTAGTTAACTTGTACCTGAATTAAATAAAAAGCCAACTAGATACATACTATATACGTACAACAATAAAAGCAGTGAGTCAAACTTGAGGGTTGTGTAAAGATGGTGGAGAAGCATTGAAAACCCTCACTGCTGGTGAAGTCTGAGTCCCAGGAAGTCATGGACTAGCAGGAGGCAGTAGTAGAGAAGACAGCAGCTACTGTTCACTGAGTACCTAGCCTGCATAAGGCTCACCATCAGCAGTTAATAGCATTGTCTTCTGAGCCTCACACTTACTGCATGTCCTGGGTACTACAATTTCCTTTTCTGTTTTTAGAAATAAGAAAAGTAAAACTTGATGGAGAAACTTATTTGAGACACCAAGATGTATAAGTACACTTAGACTGTCATTCCATTGGAATAAATGGCATACGGATTCGACACACAATCATGAGAAATATTGCATAGGGTTTTTCTCCATTGCAGAAGAAAGTAGTCACGCAGTTATTTTCTGTCTGTTTCCTAGAAATATGCTCAGTGTGAGCATCTATATGCTGTCATCTAATTATTTGAGCATTATCAGTTTGGAATATTGAAATAACTAACTTTAGAGCATCCTCCAGATAATTTCATTAGATTACTCAAAGTCAAATGTTTTAACCAACATTTGGCCTAATTATTTAGATAATTATTTGAATAAATAGATAAGATATACACAAACATACATGTTCATATAAGTGTATCTATCACCTAAAAATCTGATAATTAACATGTTCCACATTCTGAAACTGTTGCAATGCTGACGTAACACAATAAGTGGAAAATTCCATACCTGGCTTCACTGAAACAGGTTGAAGCCAAAAGGCAGATACACCGAAAGTATTGCATAAAATTACCTTGGGCTATATGTACAGAGTGTTTTCTAAGAATAAGGTAATTTTGTGTTTAGATTTGGGTTCCTTCTCCAAGATAATTTGTTATTTACATGCAGCTATTTCAAAATCTGGAAAAAATTAGAAATCCAAATCATTTGTTATCTCAGAGAATTTAAGATGAGGGATAGTCAACAACTCTCTGTTTATACGTGTCTCTGTGCACAAGTTTTAGTGGAGTTATGAAGTAAAGTTTGGTACACTTCACAAGTGAAATCATGCTTTTGAGCAAGCATCCTTTGGATAATGTTACACTGTTGAATTTTCTCTTTCATTGGTTATGTGTGGATAGAAATAGGGAAGGTGTGAGTGAGGGATTCAGTGTGAAGGTGCATATATACCACAACGTATTGTAGTTTTACTGAAGTGAAAGGCATGTATGTGGGATTGGATGGTTGTGGTATAGCTCCCATCTGTCAAAAGAATTAAATTTTATACAATGAAAATTTGTTTGACAAAATTGGAAGTATTGGATTATCTGGCTAATAATTAAGCCCACTCAAAGAGCCAACACAAAGACTTTAAGAAAAATATGCAAACTTGTTGATAGAAGAAAACTACCAACAAGTAGATGACTAACAAAATATCACGTATACACTAAAGTTGCTGGGGCAATTTGGCAGAGTTAAATTATACTCTTAGATAACCACTATAATTCCAAAATATATTGTTGTCATAGACTACATAAAAAATCCCAACATATACTACTTTCATGTGGCTTAGTCTAAGAAAATCTCATCAAATAATGGCAAAAAAGCCAATTTTTCTTACACTTAACATAAATCAATACATGAAATAAACATTTATTCTTTTGACACATGATATGTTTTCTTAAAAAATAACCATATTTCTTGACTAATAAATATAGCTTAGTCTCTTTAACTTACTTAATTGCCCAAGAAGCTTAATAGATAATCAGTAGCACTGGACCATAAATGCGAAGATGAATCATGCAGCATACGACTTGGGTGATGGAGAATTCATGAATGGCCTATTACATTCAGAAACCTGATAAATATTGAGCTACATGGCCCTCAAAAGATAGTTAATGCATAAAGGAATATCTCTGATAGTATAACAAGATAGTGATGACTAGTGTTGATGAGTGTATGGAAATGGACTTTAGTTTTAATTATTTTACAAAAAGTTGGATGAGTAACTCTACAAATTACTTTTAAAATTGAAACAAATTTTAAAAGAGGATAGAGACACATACATACATAATTTTCTTTAGAAAGAAGCAGAATTTACATCTTGTGCTAAAAAATATGAATCTCACACTTTTCAGCTTCGTAAAAAATGATATTCTATCTAGACAGAGATGTTGTCTGCAAGTTGTGCATGTTTAAAGTAAGTGCAGAATCTCTTTCAATTTATTATTTTGCTTGTTTTTAATTTAAACTGTTTATCTATTTATTGAGAAAGGGCTTCATTTTGAAGTTTAGGCTGGCCTTGAACTCACTTTGTGACTCAGACTGGCCTTGAACTCACAATGGTCTTCCTGCCTCACCCTCTTGAGTGCTGGGATTACAGACACACGCCACCACAACCAGCCTACATGTGAAATTTAAGCATTAAGTCATGAGCAACAAAAGTGTCATAAAATCACAGCTTTCTTTCCTTGCATTATTTAAACATTACATTTAATATTTAAACATGAAAATAATATCTACCAGCAGCTATACTTTATATACAGCTCCTTATTTGTGCTACAGTGTTATGGATAAGAATACACAGAAGTGAGTTTCAAGTCTTACAACTGGCTGAGTTGTTGCCATGGTGAAATTCGAGTCTACAGAATAGGATGTGCACCAATTATGCCGTAAGTTTCACCAAAGCAAACCATGATATTTAGTAAATAGATGTTATGATATACAAACCAACTACACTCCTTAAATATAAGCAATACAACTGTACAAACTTTAAGTAATTAGATAAGGAAAAATTTAAATTACTAAAAAGAGTACCTTTTTGTTTACATGTGAGAAATTTAGACTTTGAAAAGTTCTATCAATAAATTAAAATATACAAGATGATTTTCTGATATAAATGGATGGAGTTATAGCATGATATATGTTAAGTAGAACTTTGTTCTTGGAAGCATCCACTGAATCTTTACATTTTAAAATAAGAACATAAAGCAACAATATGAAATTCTCAGGAATTCATGGATCCTATACGACCAAATCCAGCCCATTCCCGTTGTACACTATATTCTGGATCTGAGGAAGTGACTTTCACACAGTAACTTGGAAACAACCAAGTTTTTATTTTATTCTATGAATAAATCTTGCATATTGATTATATTTCACAAGGCATTGTTCTCCAAAGCAGTTTCCTCAATGATTCATTCATTGGCATCTAACAATGATGCTTTCTGGTTTTGTGATTTTATTTTGACCAAATCAGCTATCACAAGGAATCAAGAAAAACAAAAATGCTATAAAGCAATATATGAGTTTTATTCCTTTATGAAATTAGAGACAAATGCTTTTGTCTTTAATCACCCAATGTTTTGGGCTAATTACCAGAAAACCTTGTCTGATTATGAAATAGTGACTGGAAATAATCTATGTAAGTATCCATCACATGCATTTAAATAGTTTATGTCAAATAGTCACATTTAAGTTAAATAATCAATGTAACTTCTCAAAGCCTTGATGCATCTTCCCCAGATAAAAAGCTTTCTGACTTTCTCTGTAGAAGATACCTGTCTTACCGTAGCTTTTATTTCCACTGATTTTTAGATTTAATTGAGAAGTCTATTAGTTATTATATTAATGGTTTTAAAAAGCTCCATGGTACTTGTCAAAATACAGCCTGATTATAGGCTATGTGTATTGTGTCAGGTCAATTATTGTGAGTTTTTATTGGGTATATTTGCATAAATTATATATATATATATATATATATATATATATATTTAACTTCAAAGTTTACTAAAGAGAGTAATTTTATCTAGATCTCCAATGCATTTTCTTTGAATCTCTTTAGGAAGTAAGAATGTGTTGTTATTGTCATCATTATTATAAAATATGAGGGAACAAATCTGTTGCCACAGACAGGCACACAGCTTCCTATGATTTGGCTTTAATCGCTCTGTCTGTCTTTGGTGGGCTTTCACACCAAAGCTTCAGAGAAATCATAAGAACCTCCTTTTCTTTGAACATAACCCATGTCACCCGTTTCTTTAGCTTCAGCCAGGACTCCTGAAAGGCTTTCCCTTTTCTCCTTGTTCACTTTGTGTCACACTCTTCACTGACAGCATTATTTAATTAATGCCTTGCAACATACCCATTTTACAGGCAAAGAAACTTTGGCTAGTCACCCAGAGAGGATGTGGCCAGGTCTGGGATTTGCAAGCAGGTAGTCTGACTTCAGATTTTACTCTGTGGTACATGAACACCATGATATATTGATAGCATGTCTCCATAAACTTTCAATAACAAGAGTAAAAACCATACTTCTTTCATGGGTATTTCACTGATCATGCCAACTTTTCTTTGCTATTTTTGCTCTATATCTCTCTTGAGATCACACTCTTAACTTCTTACTGCTACAAAACCAGTGATGTACCCATCTTGTTTTTTTTATAACCAACCAGTCAATGTCCCTTTGAAGGCAGTATTCTGATTCATCTTCATAACCTTATAATAAACAGTAAAATTCCTCTCATGTGCAAAGTTGTCTATGGATATCGATTATATGAATTTATCAGTGAAGGAACTAGGAGATAGTTTAGACTGAATCACAACTGATTTAAAGAAAAACAAGTTAAAGAATCTAGATAGCCAACCTGTGATTTGATAAACACAATGATCTTAAATGAGTATTTGTGTCTTCACAAATCCAATCTTTCGGGTTGATCTTATAAAATGTTCAAGCTCATTCACTCATGCAAATGCACTATTTGGTTTCACTGAATCCGGACAATAGAATTCCATCTAGGAACCCAGGTGAATTTTGCATACTCACAACAACCAGTTAAAAATAGAAATAATTCTTTACAACGGTGACTGTATATAGGTAGGTTTTACTTGCCTTTCCCTGAGCTGATTCAAATCTTTCAATTTTGCATGTACACATATATTGACTCACCTAGATAATATCGACTAGTCTGGGAAGAGAGAAAAATTATTTAATTATTATTTTACATGATACTATGACAATGTCATGCCTTAAAATTTTTGAATTTGAGATGGACAATTTGCTGTTACTCAGAGGCAATTTGGATTTATTCACATTGTTTTATGCATGCTGGGTGGAGAGTGACTTAAAGAGTCAAGCTTGGAACTCTCAAAATAGCCACACATAAGATATAGAATTATTAGATCTGTGAAGTGCTTTTTATCCTTTCAAACTGAAATTTAATATATATGGTGGAAATTTTTAAATAGTTAAGAAAAGGTAATTATTTGAAGATCCACAGTAACTTGCTGAATGTAGAACAAGGGTTCTTAGAGGAATACAATTGGAAAATTAAACATGATTTTAAAAAAAAGTTTTAAGGTTTGCTCTTCTAGGAGGTTTATTTAGACTGAAAAAATTAAAGTATAAAAGCTAATCATACAAAACATAATTTTATCATGGTGGAAACATGACAGAGGACCTCCCCAAAATGAATTACTTTGGAACAGTTATACATGTCCTCCTAAATGATCATTTTTGCTTAGTGACTTAAGCTCAGGTAACGAAGTTGCAGCTGTTAATAAAGCATGATGGATTATCAATAATAGAGTATCTCAACAAATTTCTTGAATAGAATCAAATTAAAAACTCAGAAGTATATGACAGCTGTGTAATTTGAGGAAGGGTAGCAAGCTGTGTTTCACAATTAGGTTCACACCAGGAATCTGAGCTGCTTCATTTATCTTTGGTGAAAAGAGTGGACCAGTGAGACTTTCCTTGAGATTCACCTTAAGCCACTACACAAGAAGCTTGTTGAGTCAGTTACTCTAGAGAGAAAATCATGACACTTTTTCCTGAGCAATTAAATGCTCTTTAATTGACTTATTCACCCATTAGGATGTTGCATTTCTTACCATTATTGCTTGCTTAACTTATGGCCTAGAACTTATTAAAGAGTTTTCAGAAGTATAGTACCATGAAGCAAGCAAGGGAAAATTAGCACCAGTGCTTGCTGGGATCATGTGCACTTGGCTTCCCTTCACAGCAACACTACATTTTTCCTTTTGTCCTACCTTGGGCACTCTTGCTGCCTTTGGGGTACCTTGGGCACTCTTGCCCAAAGATAAATGCAAAATTAACAGTCCCTTCTTGACCCTCAGACATGATAAGGTTGTAACACTTTCATCTTGAGTTTTCTCCTAAAGGGAACAAAAGACTCAGTGAGTCTGTCACTGGCAGGGGCAACCCCAAATCATGAACACTGGCCAGCCCTCTGCAGAATTCGCCAATGGAAATCAAGCCCCCTCACCACAAGTTTAAACAAAGCCATCTAATTTGGTTTTAACCCCGGTAAGGGAGTTAAAACCAACTAATAAAAAGGACGACATAAAGAAGCATAGCTTGCCAATACAAGCCTACACGCAAACCAGAGGAGATTCATGATTTTGTTTCCCGGGGAGGGAGTGACTAACGCACGCACACTGACCATCACTATAAAGAGGTAAAGAGAGAGTGAAATGGCTCAACGTACACACACCCCGCTCCATACCGGGGACGAGTCTCCGAGCTGAGGCTTGTGCTCTCGGAGGGCCAGGCTGAAGCTGACCGCCCCCACGGCCACGCTGGACACCCCCAGCCCTATCTCCAGCACAGAGAGCACCAAGAGGCTCCCAATAATCTGGCCGCTGGTGCACATCCTTCCTGGGTCATCATTCCTTCCAGATCAGAGAGGGAATCCAACCATCCACCTTCTTTCTTCCACAGTCCTCCTTATCCCTTACACCCCCTACCAGATTCCAAAACTTTTCTTTCTTCACCAGCAAAACATGTATCCACGACTGGATTTCCAGAACAAGATATCCTCTTCCCCGGCCCCGACCAGAGGCGAAAGAGCTGCACCACCCCCTGGCTCGTTCACACAAGGACTGGAGAGAGTCTTGCTGGGCTCGGTGGTGGGAGTCCCGATAGAGCAAGTCTGGAGCTGGGCGTTAGGGAGCCCGACCTGGGAGCCCCGGGGCTGGCGCTGCGCTCGCGAGGCGCTGTCCAGAGTTCTGCCGCGTCCCCGATCTCCGCAGGGAAACCAGCTCCCGCCTCAGGCTCTCAGACCTGTAAGATGCCCTTCCCTTCCTTGCTGGAATAAGCTTTGCTTCCCGAAGGTCCAAGGGCTTGCTTGGAGCTTTCCTCTGCGTCTCCCTTTCTTCTCGCCTTTGTTTTCGTGGTAACGCAAAGTGCTCGCGCGAGCCTGCGGCCCCAGGCGGAGCGGTCGGATGGTATTCAGCACCACGCTCCTCGCAGTTGCTGTGTCGCCAGAAAAAGCGACCTTGTCTGATGGCCTCTTTCCGTCTGGGTTTTTTCTCCCTCCTCGTCGCCCTCTTCCTCCCCCTCTCTCTTGATCTGATTCTCTCTCATTGCTATGACCTCATTGGGATTTAGAAGGTTGAGAGGGGAGGGCGAAACCTGATGTATTTGTGGGTCTAGGATTAGGACTCTTGGCTGGCCCTGGCGCCGTCCCTCCCGGGACCCTAACTAACCACAGGAATCTAAGCGATCCCTACCTCCGCATCTCCCCCATTCGCTCCCTTCTGGGCTTCTATCCAGCAGGGAGGGAAGGCGATGCCTACGTCAACGCGGGGCTCATTGGGGTAAAACTTTTTTCTGCTTGTACACGGGGTGGGGGAGCAGGGACCAATGAAAGGCAGAGGAGGACAGGCTGGAACAAGCTCGGAACCCTCATTTCACCGGGACTCCCCAAGGCCCTCACCAAGAGACTCCTTTGTCCAGGTGAGCCCTTACAGACAGCGCTCGACCTGTCACCTTCCGGGCCTGAAAGGGAGGAAAATGGCCTGGAACCATGACACTTGGAAGGAATGGGCACTCTGCTCTCTAGTTCTCAGGCCCTCGATGCCCCATAGGTGCAGGCTCTGTCACGTGCCCTGGGTCGGGGAGCCAGATCCAGCTCACTGGGGACCCCGAGTTCTTACTTGAATTTGAGAAATAAGTTTGTTTAAATACTATCAGGACAGACATTGCTTTAGAGAAATGCCTGGGTTTATACACCATCCTTTTTGATACTCTGCCTTGTCAGGATCATTAGGGCTGGGGAAAGCATGGCTTGGGTGTCTTCACATCATCGTCTTGGAAGATTATGGGACTCTAGAGGTCTAGGAATCATTGTTTGAAGCCCATTTTCGTTTTCTTGATTTTATCTCAAAAAAATAAATCTCAAGGTATTCCATCAAGGGAATTCATGACATCAGAAGGGCCAGAGGAGATTTTGAAGTCTGCCATCACCTATCTCAATAACTGGGATCCCCGGGTGGAGAGGAATCAAAGGAAAATGGAAGAAGGATGGAGTTAGGGTACAGGAGGGCACCTTGAACTCTCACTGCTCTGCAGTGCAGCGCAGGTCCCTCTGTGATTCATGGTGTCATCCTTAAGCACCCCAAATGCTAAGCACAGCAAATCAGAGTGGCTGATAGCCCAAGTTCCACAGCATAATTACTGGCTTTAATTCTCTTAAATTTCATTCAGGGTTTTAAATTAAATTTTAAATTTTCTTAAATTTGATTCTAACAGCTGAAATTCAACTGCACACTACAATGTGTTTCCTTTCTGATGCACTTATTCTAAAAAAATTCATTTTAGTCATCGTTCCTTTGAAATAAAAATATGCAATTACAAATTATTAACCTTTAATGAGTCTTAATTATTATAATATTTGGAGGGAAAAGTTAAACCTGTGTACTGAACAAAAATTAGTCAACTCTCTTTCTGCTTGGAGCATGGTCATCCAATTTCCAGTTGTTAGAAACCCTCAAAAGCTCCTCTTGCCTCTGTGATGAATAGATTATTTAAATACTGTAAATATCATCTAAATGGTCTAAATTTTTACACAAAATAATGAGTATTTTATAGCCTCCATTTGGGATTGCTTTTAGTCACTGCTTCTTTAAAATTAAAATTAAATCTTTTCATTCTTTTTTTGGAAATAAATAACAAGTCATTGTAATCAATAAAATAAATTGATTAATGCAATCTTGTAGGTATGATAACAAGTTACTGGAAGAAATCTTATTTTCATATGAAATGTACAGTTGAGGTTAACAACATGATTTTTTTTTTTTTTTTGGTGCAAGGACTACAGGGGTTCACTACACAGATTGGACTCATAGTGATCCTCCTGTTTTCAGCCTCCCAAGTGCTGGGACTACAGATGCATGCCACCAGGTCCAGTCTCAAATGCTGTCTCAGAGCACTCTGGGAGTGGGGCTGGCACCAACTCCCATCCCTTGCATCCACCTAAGCAGGCGCTAACATGAATTTTAAAGAGAGAGAGAAAAACAATTTTCACTTGTTTAAAGTTTCACTTCTGATAAATATGATATCTAGAAGTTATACATATTCACATGCTCAAATATAATCACTGTTGATTGATACTGGGTCATTGTTACATAATTCAAAATTTTGTAAATTAAAATTTATATAGAACAAATTAAATCTCTCAATGAGTCATAAAAATTCAGAAATACTTTTAGAAAAAACTAAAAACAACCATTATCCACAGAAGATTTCAACATTCTGTGTTTGAAAACATGACTAGCATTGGCAGAATTTTCAGAAAGATCTTATATTAGATTTTCTGAGGCATGAAGTATATTCTGTGTGTTTTTAAAATTTATTTATTTATTTGGTGCAGGTTCTCTCAACACAGCTCAGACAAGTAGTGATCCTCCTGTGTCAGCCTCCTCAGCACTGGGATTACAGGCGTGTGCCACCATGCCTGGTTTTGGTGGTTGGTGTGTGGAGCCTGGCATGGCATGTGATACCGGAATCAAACCTTGGTCCTTGTGCTTGCCAGGCAGGTACTTAGATCGCTGAGCTCTATCTCCAGCCCAACTCTTTCTTTCTTTCTTTCTTTCTTTCTTTCTTTCTTTCTTTCTTTCTTTCTTTCTTTCTTTCTTTCTTTTCTTTCTTCCTTCCTTCCTTCCTTCCTTCCTTCCTTCCTTTCTTTCCTTCCTTCCTTTCTCTTTTTTTCAGTACCAGGGATTGAACTCAGGACCCTGAGCTTGCCAGGCACTTATTCTACTGAGCTATCTCCCTGTCCCTTTCTTTTTTTATTTGAATTTAGTACAGGGGGTACAGGGTCTCACTACAGAGATCGGACTCATAGTGATGTTCCTGTTTTCAGCCTCCCAAGCTGGAATTACAGGCGCACACCACCATGCCAGTCTCAATCGTCGTCCCAGTGTGCCTGAGGGGCAGGACTGCTGCGTCTGCCTAAGCATGACCCTTAGTCTGCTGAGCTATCAGACTGGCCCCGGCCCAACTTTTAAATTGGTGTACAGTTTCTCTGAAAGTAAGCCACATGTATCTAAAATTTCCTCATAATCATGCTAATAAAAGAAAAAGTGGGTTCAGACTGGCAAAATTATCAGTTCCTATTATCATGATCCATCAAAAACATGCTGGAGAAACAGTGGTAGGGTCATCCATATGTGAAGCGTACTACTGTCCAAACTCCAAGGACTTCACAATGCAATCATTTATTTCCTTATGCTATAATACATCAAAAGAGTTACTCATAAGATTCTTTGAAACATCCTTCAGTCTTCTACATCTTTGGTAAAAACAACTGCACAAAACATTGCAAGCTTGCTACCCACTGCCTTGTCAGTGCCAGAGTGAAAGTGTGCATAGTGTCGAAATAATTATCATAAACTCAACTAATAAAAAAAAGTGTCTTCATCATTGCTCTCATTAAAGACCTAAACATCACCAGTAAGTATTGAAGAGTTCAGAGGTCTCTCTGTGTGTGTTTACCCAAATGAAATTTATAGAAAGTTTAGTATCTAGAGAAAGCAATATTCATGAGATCATAGATTAATACTTCCTGCTATGTTTTGGATTTGTGTCTCCCAAAAGCCCATATGCCAAGGCTTTGCTCTCCATACCATGGTGCAATTGGGAAATGTTGGAGCCTAGTGAAAAAGAAGAGAGATCACTGGGGCAAGACAGTGTAAATCTGAGGGACAGTGGCACCTTACTCCTTTCTCTTCTTTTTGCACTGTTTCCTAGCAGCCATGAAGTGAGCATCTTTCCTACCATATGCTCCCTGCCATGATGTCCTGCCTTCCTACATGACCAAGACCAATGTGATCAGGGCTGGCCAAATAACTCAGTGGACTAAAGCACCTGCTTAGACAGGCACAGGGACTCGTGTTCCATCCCTGGTGTGTGGTGTAGGCCCCATGCCTGGGACACAGGCGATTGAGGTTGGGCACAGTGGTGCATGCCTGTAATCCCAGCACTTGGGAGGCTGGAAACAGGAGCATCACTACGAGTCCTTGTAGAGACTTGGCCCACAAAAGCTATAATGCAAAAATAATAAAAATTTCTTCTTTTTAATTGAATAATTTCAAGTATTTGGCTATGGTAACAGATACCTATTACAGTACCTGTCTTACTATAGTGAGGCACAAGAAAAGAAATGATAGTTTCAATCACTAAATCTTCAATGGTTAATTTTATTTTCATTTATTTATTTTAGGGAAGGGTCTACAGAGTGTTCAGGGTCTCACTACTAGATTGGACTCGTAGTGATCAACCTGTCTACAGCCTCCCAAGAGCTGGGATTACAGATACGTGCCACCATGCCCAGTCTTAATTGCCATCTCAATGAGCCCTGGGTAGTTTGAACCCCTGACCTCTGCCAGGATCAAACCTCTGGCCCCTACACCTGTTTGCAGGCACTTTAATCTGCTCAGCTATTTGCCTAGCCCTTAAATGGTTAATTTTAAACATCGTACTCATTGTGATCTCATTGTAGTGTGTGATATAAAATAAATGTTTATGGTGGTCATAGGCACTGGACTGAATGGTCAATGTAATACAAAAAAATAGGCAAATGAAAAAATTCACAAAACAATTTCAAACAATTTAACAGTTTTGAATTGTTTTAATACCTTTGTCCTAGGGATTGGAAAAGATGGCAGCTGAAGATTTGCCTCAGATTTGATGAGGTAGTTCTGCTAAAAGTAAAAGCAATGTCTTGAAGATTTTCTTTCATATTTTAAAATAAATGGAGATAATAAAACCAGAATATATTTCCTACTTTTTCTTTGCTTTTAGTGACAATAGAGTCACATGTATAGTCATTATCCAAAAGTACTTTTAGTATTTGTGTATATTAATCTGAACAAGTATATCATGTAGTGCTGTATTTAGAATAATATTCTGCTTATATCTGAAATATCATCTTATAATTTTTTGCTTTGATTATGTGAATATATATATATATATATATATATATAAACTAATATGACATGTGGATATTATGGTGATTTCTTATTTTTATTTATGTAGGTACCTTCACTCTTGACATTTATGAAGAATGTAGGAGTGGAATTATTTTCCAATTATATGTAAAATATACAGTTTTCTGGTACAGTACAAGAATAGTGGCTGGGGATATAGTTCAATGGCGTAAGTGCCTGCCTGGTGAGTGGGAGGTCCCAAGTTCAATCCATGGCACAAAAAGAACAAAAACAAAAATAAACAAACAAACAAACAAAAAACAGCATAGAATTGTGATCTATCATAGGAAAGAAACAAGGTTTTCAGTCTAGGTTTTCTACTGAGAGGCACTTACTAATTTTATAGGAGGAGGCGTCCTAGGAAAAGAATGGTGGTTTTAAAAAAATTCAGATAAATATCAGAATTCTTGGGAGTTGAGTGTAAAGACTGTTCTTTTTTGTTCTTCCAAAATGTATACTGTCTATACATTGAAAACTTAACCTCAATGGAATGTATTAGGAATTTAGATATTTGGGGGAGGGACGGTAAGGGTGAAGAATAGGATGGGGAGTAAGGGAAGGGTTGCTAACTGGGTTTATATGAGGTCAAAGGGGCAAAGTCTTCATGATAGAATTAGTATTCTTTTTCAGAGAGAGAGAGAGAGAGAGAGAGAGAGAGAGAGAGAGAGAGAGAGAGAACTAGAGCTCATGTGCTCTGCCATGAAAGGACACAACAAGAAGTCAAGCATCTGGGAATCAGGAAGAAAGCCCTGACAAGATGCTGAATATGACTTGGTCTTGATTTCCTCAGCATCCAGAATTGTAGAAACCATTTCTGTTGAGCTACCCAGGTTGTGGTCTGTTGTTATAGCAACGTGACATGACTAAGCTGCTAAGAGGGCCAACATTTTCAGGGCTGAGCGCTGAAGAGGAGGAAGTGTCACGGAAAAGGAGATCCATAAATTTCTGTTGGGAATTCTTGAATCTGTGGCTATATTCTAAGCTGCATAATGATGAAATGCAAGTCTACAATGTTTCATGCAAAATTTCAAATAGAGATAAACATGATTTTCCAAAATTGGTGAAAGCTGTGAACTCACAGGTTGAAACAGCTCAGTAAGTGTTAAGTAGGATAAATACACCAAAGCAGGACTCAAATCAATTGCTAGAAACCAGTACTAAGGATTAAAAGCTCAAAACCTGCCAGACACATTGTGTAGACAGGCACTAAGGCAAGACTTGCGAACTTTATATTTACATAGTTTGAGACAGATACAAGTTGAATGACTTTGTAAAGTACTAAAACTGAAACTATAATGAAGCTCTCTTAAATCTAGAATTATGTACCAAGCAAAAACACCCCTACCAAAAGTTGAGAGGATTTATTACCATATGATCTCTATTGTAACTTATGCTGAAAGAATTATCCATCATGCAGAATTATGTCACAAAGAAAATTGGACCTAAACAAAAAATGCTACCAATTAAATGGGTACAATATTGGTAATTGTAGACAGTACATTTCCTCAGTTAAAACTGTGTTTTGAAAGAAAAATAATCTATTTTTGACATTATGATGTTGTGTAACTACAACAGAAAATAACAGGCACAGAGTTCATGGAAACAACAAAGTGAAAGCAGGCTGTTTTAAAATTGTTACATTGTATGTGCAATAGCTCAATATTAATTGAGATAATTTCTCATATGTTAACTATAAAACTATATGCTGTAAGGTATAGCAACTACTAACAAGGATAAAAAGAAGCAAGAAATAAGCCAAAATTAGAGATGAACACTCAACATTAATATATCAATTTTGAGAACGGAGGAAATGATTTTAAAAAAGAACAAGTAAATGGTACAAATAACATCCAGATGAAAAAGTTAAGCTGAATCCTATAAATATTATGACTCAAGAATTCCTATTGCGAATATGATACATTATTACATTCTAATCAATACATTAATTCTAGTTGTACCTCCTTCAGAAAAAAAAAAACCTTTAAAAGTATGAACATAATCTAAAAAACACGAATATGGTCTCAGACCAACATGTATAAACATCATATTGTCTCCCTAGTGTAAAAACATGAAAGAGTAAGTAAAATCTTAAAAAAACAACAGATACTGTAAAAGGGAAAGAAACTGTTCAAAGGGAAGGTACAACTGGGGTGAAGGAAAGGAGAAAAGAAAGAAAGAAGGCAGGAAAAAGATATATTTATGTATGTGTACAAGACAGCTTGGACAATCGTACTGCTGATTTCTACTGGTCTGTTGAAAGGAACAGTTAATACTTAATTTTCCTCTTTAATTTTTGACCAATTTTCATACTTATATCTGGTAATCAGAATGACCAATTTGAAGACAACAATATGTAATATAGCAAACATTGCTGAATTTCTAACATTTGGTTTAGTGAAATTCTGTATTGTTTCTATTCTTTTAGAAAGACTTTTTACTCTCTTAAAACAAAACAAATCAACTGCCTAAAGGTGTTCTGGGCAGAGAGTGGCTGCCCCTTGCTTCGAGTGCAGGCTACTGAAAGAAGGGGAGGTAAGGTTCTGTCCAAGTCTCCAACACTGCAGCTTTTAGCCGGAGGCATGGTGTGGGCTGTATAAATCCACCAGCCATATGCAGGGCACATAACACAGAGCACAGCATGGAGCTATCTACAGTCTTGGTCTGAATAACAAAAAAAAAATGGAGCAAGAAAATTATCAATGTCACTGAGACTAAGGAAGGCTGGAAGAAAAAAACAGCCACCAAGTGGATCTCTAGTCTTGGTTGGACTCCTACTGCACATGTGTAAAACAGGCTCAAAAACACAAATGAAAATGAAACAACAAAAATGACATATTACAAGTGGAAAACAAAGGCTTTTCATTAAAAGTCATGGAAACTAGAAAAAAGTAATGCGACATACTCAAAGTATTCAAAGGAAAAAGTTAAACAGAGAAACCTACATGTAACTAAAATTGTCTCCAAAAGTAAGGACAAAGTCAGTTTCAGACAACAGAATTCCTGGGCACCAGATCTGAGCTACAAGATGCAACAAGTTCTTCTCACCAAGAAATAATGCCCTTGTCCCTAGTAAAAAGAAAACAAGTACCAGAAATCATCAACAACTGGATCAATGGATATATTGTTTTCTTCATAGCATTTTCTCTTAATTTCTTTACAAACCATATCATTGTTTAAAAAATAGCATTGTCTTAGGTTTATAATTTATTTAGATATGTATAATGAACTATAATATTAAGGTTGGGAGATGTGTTTACATGTGATTCTCATATTTTTACACCTATAGGAACAATTTATTCTTGATGTACTATTAAGGGTTAAAGGGTATAACCCTTTAACATCTGGGATACCCAAGAAAGAAATCAAAATATAAATGTAAACACAGGCTATTTTATTAGCTTAGGACCTAATGGAAACATTGAAATAAAAATGTTTTTTTATTAAACAATTATTTATTTGTTTATTTGGTACAGGGTCTTGCGAGGTAGCTCGGACTTGCAGTGATCTTGTATCAGCACCCCCAGGGTTGGGATTACGGGTGTGTACCACCATGCCTAGTTTCTGAGCCTGGGCAGCACACCTGGGTTCTGGAACTGGCAAGGCATGTAGTACCTGGGATTGAACCCAGGTTCTTGCGCTTGCCAGACAGGTGCTTAGACCACCAAGTTATCTTCCCTGCTCTATAGATGCTTTTAAAATACAAACAAAAAAGAAAAGGTAGGCCAAAGAATAAAACACGGAAGGACAAGCAGAAAAACAGTAAGTAAAATGGTGTGCCGATATTCAACAGACTCAGTACTGAATTAAATTATTAAACATTAATGAAATAAGCATTATAACTAAAGGCAGAAATTAGAACAAAAGTAACTCAATTGTACATTATTCACAGAACATACAGTTTAAATAAAGAGGTAAAATAGTTTGAAAGTAAAAGGAAGAAAAACGTATTCTATGCAGAGAATGCTAATAACAGATAAAATATAATTTAAATCTGAATTATTGCTAGCAAAAGACATGGGCATAACTAAAGGACAAAAGGGCCAAATGTCATTAGTTAGCTTCTGACCTGTCACTCAGTGATTGTTGCCTCTTAGTGACTCAATATTTCATGCAATGCTCCCCACCCCTTCACTGTAGTCTAGACCTAGTGACTTATTTCCCACTAAAAGAATATGGCAAAAGTGATGGAGCAACACCTCCATCATTAAGTCACCGAAAACTGACTTGTATTTTATGCTTCCTTCCATTGCCTTCTCTGCTTGTATATTTCAGCAAAGCCTGCTTCGATCTTGGAGAGACCCAAAGGGAAGTAACTCAGGGAGGCTTTAAACTACCAACCTATCAGGAATTACACCCTCAATACAACAACAGACCAGAGACTGAATCCTGGCTGCAACCACATAGTTGATCTTGGAAAGAGATCCTTAACTAGTCAAGTCTTGCAATGACAGTATCTATATCTATTTGCAAAAGAAGACCCACCTCAGATGCCCTCAGATTACTGATCTTCAGAAAGGGAGACATTGATGCTTTGGTTTCAGGCCACTTGGTTTTGATGTACTATTTTATGGAACTATAGATCTTCTAATACAAAGACATAAACAGTTATAAATGTGGAAACTCCTGTAATTTCCAGTATGTGAAGAAGAATTGATGGAATTAAAAAGAGAAATGGAAAATTCTGCAGTCACCTTTGGAAATCTTAATGACAAACTTGATAGAGCACGTAGGGGAAAAAGCAGCAAAGGTATAGAAGAACTGAACAAAGCCTCCTAATCTACTTAACAGGATAAGAACATCTTCCTTTACTATCTGAATGAAAATCAGATGTCTGGCTATTGAGCTTCATTGAAATGAAGTGCTCAGCCTAAATTGGTTATAATGAGAAAGAGAAGTTTCACATCCTTTTCTGATTTCTTATATCCCTTTGATCATTTTAAACAATGAATGTAGGATATTTAATAATCATTTTATTGTGCATTCATTATCTGAGAAACCATTTATATAATTATTTAAAAGGAAAAGAAATTGTTGAGAACAAGATTTTAGGTTATGTTAAAAAAATGAAAACTAGATTAACATAAATGGTACAATTGAAAGCATTAAGAAACTTCTTATTAGATTTTACCTTATTGGTAAAGCATTTTTATCACATTTCTGACCTCTTGAACTCCCACACTGATCAGGAATATATGACATTAAGAAAATGTCGAAGTGCTAAGTTAACATCTATTTTTATAAATTCCACCCACTTCTTTTAGATTTATGTTCTGGTACAACAGAGAAGTAAAAACTATTTTTATTAGGATAGTCATTTAATTTTGAGATGTTCATGCTTTGTAATGAATCCAATATTTACAGGCAAAATTTCCAAGTCCTTTAAAGAGACCATGTAAAAAGGTCTATGTCTTTAGTACTAGTGATTCTCTGTAAAAAGAAAAATTTTTTTCACTGAGTCCAGTAATACAGTTATGCTCTGATAAGTCCCAACAGGTGAAGGCTAATCACCTCTGTAATTCTACATTTCTGCAAATGTTCCATCTAGCGATGGTGATCATTTATTTTTTTAATATACTCTGAACAACTGATTCATACTGAAGTTTTAATTACTGAAGACCTTAGAGTACATTTCTTGTGGACTGTCCTGCTCCCTAAATCTTGTATTTCTACAGTTGATTGTGTTCTACCTAAGGGTAGGCTGATGGATTCATCACTATCTAATTTCATCTTGTTATCTGTGGCCCTTCACTCTTTTCTGTTGAGATCTTCCTGAACTCTTTCTGTCATCCAATGTATTATCTATTCTTTCCAGAATTACGTCACATGTCCCCAAGCAGTGGGCCCATTCTGGCCTCATTTTTTTCCAACATTTCTAAAAATGTCATTTTTATTATCGGAGGCATATTCATGAGCTGCTTCTTATTTATGCTTGTTGTTTCCCTGTCTCTATATTTCTAGATCCATGCATGCCAGGGTTTGTTAGTGTTTATTGAGCCTGCCTTTTCAGCTTTCTACATTATCCCTAATGTATATGATTACTGTAGTAGTTTACATGCATTTGAAAGATTTCATAGGTTTTTACTCATTTCATTCCCTCTCTAATGAAGAATGTGTAGAATTTGGATTTTTGAGGAACTTCAGGGCCAGCCAAATAGCTCATCAGATTAAAGTACCTGGTTAGGCAGACTCAGGGACTGGGTTTGAGCACCAGGATGCTGTGCTGGCCCTGCCCCCAGGATGTGCTGAGACAGCCAATGAGACAGGCCATGGTGGCAAGCGCCTGTAATTCCAGCCCTTGGGAGACTGAAAACAGGAGAATCACTATGAGTCTGATCTATGTAGTGAGACTCAGTACTAAACTAGAAGAAGAAGAAGAAGAAGAAGAAGAAGAAGAAGAAGAAGAAGAAGAAGAAGAAGAAGAA
>NW_004524591.1:9365240-9367890 GCF_000260255.1 Octodon degus
AGAAAAAGAAAAAGAAAAAGAAACTTCAATTCAATCAGTTTATCTTAGAACCAAAATAATAGGGTTAGGGCTTCACCTCATATGTCCCAGAGAATCAGACTCATATCCCACTGTGCCAGTTGCCTTTTCTTCTATTTTTGGGAATTTTAAGGTGACACAAAGTCACTGAAAACATATTTAATAAATATTTGTTGAACATATATATGAAAAAATAACAAGGATCAAACTGATCAAAAACTAATAATGTATTTCCACCCATATCACAAATCCTGAGATAATCAATTTAAAGAGAGGAAAAACTTTGTTTTAGGTCACAAAAATTTTAGAGGCTTCAGTCCTTGTTTGGTTGGCCCTGTTGCTTTTTGGTTTGAGGTAAGGCAGCTGGTTAAGGCAGGGGGACGTAGCAGAGCAAAACCACTTCCCTCATGCCAAAGTGAAAGAAAAAGGAAGGACCAAGGTCACACATTCCCCTTTGAGGGAATATATCAGCCTAGTCCTGGGCTCCATCTCGTCAAATTTCTACTAACTCTCAACAATGCCAAGCTGGGAACTAAGATTTTTTTTTTTCAAACTAAACATCAGCTTTTATTTCAGATTATTCTCAGTTTACAAAAAATTGTTTCTTCTTTTTTGCCACTTAGTATAACCTATAGCTAAACATTTTCACTTATTTCCTTTGGCATTTCCAATGTGCAAGAGTATCCACAGCCACAATGTGTGTGCTTTCTAAACAAAACTACTGTGAAGGAAAATAATGGAGAAATAACTGCTACAGGAAAAAAAAAACTGTTAAGGGGACTAAGTTTTTAACACATGGAAAATACAGGAACTTTCCGTTCCCAAAACCAGCAAGGATACATGGTTCTTCCAAGATTTTTACTCATGTTTCCTTTGTTAATTACCTAGATGTAATTACAAGAAATCAAGTCAGCACAGTGCTTTCACTTTTGTTTCTTTCACTGATTCATTTAAATACAAAGTACAAAGGAAAATTATAACCTGGAAAAATTATGAAGTATGCATGACAAAGATCTACATTTTATAGCTAAGTAAGCTGTTTGAAGCCCCAAAAGAAAAACCTAATATAAAAGCTCACAATGTATTCAATAATTTTCATATCTTAGAAAAATATTACAAATGTCTAGTTCACATGTTAAAAAATTAGACAGAGGGATAGAGATAGCTTGATAGTCTAAGCGTCTACGTGGCAAACACAAGGACCTGGGTTGGATCCACAGTGTTGCATGCTGTGCTGAATGTGCCAAGCTGGCCACTGGTACCAGGCTTTATGGCACGCACCCATAATCCCAGCACTGGGGAGACTGAGACAGGAGGAGCACTATGATTCTGACCATGACTCTGAGCTGCACAGTGAGACCCTGGAATGAATAAATAAATGTACGCAAGATTTAAAAACAAAATTAGAGTGAAGAGAAATCAACGGATGTGACTTGTTACCATTTCTAATATTTTTACAGAAAATGTTTACTTTAAAATAGTGGTGTTGAGAAGTGAAACAATTATTTCATAATTGCAGTTGGAAATACAAGTGGGAGTGATATTTTAAATATACTTATTTTCCTCAAAGATATAATTTGTTATATTTTTGCATTATCATCACAATCTTTCTAGATATGCATAGCAATGTAGAAACACTATATGAAAAACTATATGTAGATAGATTGAAGCGAAAGTTTTACTTTTCACAGCTATTGTAAAAAAATAAAAATGTGAAGTCTCTAGCACATGCATTACCACATTTTCTCTAGTAGTCTGCATGTCTCACAGTATCACCTATTTATGCATATGGAAGTTGGAAATAAGAGAATATCTTTTTGGTTTTCTATAGTAGGTTACAAGTTTTACAAGACCTGAACCTATGAAGGTAGTACTAGAAAAATCTTCTTTTGAAACCTCAGAGTAGTCTTTTTACAGTCTACATTATATTTTTTAGAAAAGTCAAGATATTTTCTTTGTTCTATTAATTTCTTTGAGGAATGAGGAAAAGGTTAAAAAAATTAGTTCTCTATTTCAGAGAGCTTTCCCAAGGACTGGGGATTCATTTTCGTAACACATGAGCGTGGATGAACAGTGTTCTTACAGCTTTTATTACAATCTAAATTGAAATACATATGTTTTCTGAAATCTAGTATATTTATCTGGATACATATTCTTGCTTATGTATGAAGGAAAGGAATCAACACTTTGGCTTAAAAAGCAAATTTCTAATGAGTTACAAATCTAACTTGTCTTTGATAAGGGACCATTCAGCTATGATGGCCTCAATCATTACATCTAAGGAAACTGGAATTAAGGGACTGCCGGTTCAAAGAACTGTACTTTCAATAAGGGAAGGAGGGAAGAATTCCAAGTCCACACACCATATTCAGAACAAACTATCAACAATCTCCTCATTCTTTCAATATTTATAGATAAAGTAAATGAAAGGAATAAGAATTACATGAATGTTAACAAGTGCATGGAAAACTCAATGTTTTTCATCAAATTTGTCACTTCCTATATTACAATAAAATACTTAAAAGGAAAACAATCATGCAAAACAAAAGGGTAGTCATATTGTTCAGGAGTTTTTGAGAGAGCTGGGCAGGATGGTATACTCCTGTAATCTCAACATAGGGAAGCTGGGGAA
>NW_004524591.1:9368159-9369810 GCF_000260255.1 Octodon degus
GCCAGCCTGCGCTCCTGTGCTCCCTAGTGAGTTCTAGGCCAGCCTGAACTACACAACCAAGGCTCTGTCTCAAAAAAGAAAAGAAAGAAAGAATGAGGATAAACTGCCCTGATTTAAATTTAATCGCCTGTCTTGAAACAGATTACTCTGCCAGTGCAACATCGACATTGCGCCTTAAAAAGTCAAAGCAGAAAGTAAAATTATACAAAGCAGAAAGTAAAATTCCATCAATACACCTAGACAGATGTTTGCTTGTAGTTTTTGGTATCCAAAACATTATTTTCCACACATGACACAGATGCCTTTTTTGTAGGCACAGCCCTGGCAGTGCTGAGAACCCAGCTGGCGCCCAAAACTTTTACAAATTCTGCAAGTGGAGAACTTATTCTTTCCATAGGGCTCGAATCTTGTCTTTTTTGAAGTCAACGCTTTATTTTTGTTTGGATTTCTTCCACCACTTTCTGAGGTATTTCTTGCACCCGCTTTCCACATGTCCAGTATAATAACAGTCCAAGCTTCTTTTCACATTTTTCATACACCGTCCTTGTGCCCATTAGTCCCTCAGCCACAGAAGCTCCAATAGCTTGAGTATATCAACATAGTAGGCCAATAGGGCTCGATATTTTAAAGATATTTAAAAAGAGTATACGCTTACACTTTTTGATTAAGTAGTTTAACTTTTGCATTTTTACTCTAATAAAACATGCATCTCTAATAAGACGTGCATTAAAGATTTAAACTCTTCACCCATAGGAATGTTCGTAACTGTCAACTTAAGAAAAATTTAAAATTACTCCAATTTTCCAATGAAAGTCTAATGGTGCAATTAAGAAAGGTAAAACTACAAAATAGAATAGTTTAAAGATTAAATTATACTTTAAAGCCTTATATCACTTAGCATAAATACAATACCATACCATACATTAAAATCACATAAATAAGAAAAACAATATTTTATTTCTTAAAAAATATAAACATTAAAATGGTATATTGAACTACATGGTCTTTTTTTTAATGGTTTAGGTAGTTATTATGGATTAATTTTACCTTCATATTTATGTACTATTCAATTTTTGAGCAAAAAAGCTTTCATTAATTTTTAATTGGAAAAAGTCATACAAATGAAATAGGAACTAAAAAAGCACAGCAGTTGGGTCATTTATGGTTGTTAGGAAAATGCCTATGAAGCACTACCTCATCATTATGCTAAAATTTAATTAGAAGTGTGAGTTAATAATGATAATGCTTGGAAATATACGTTCTATTATGCTAATTAACCTTTTATAAAACAGGAGAATACATCATGTTTTAAAAAGATATGTAGTAGGAAATCTTTGTTATTTTAAAAAATATGTTCTTTGGCTCCTATGGAAAGATTACGGAATATGGGAAATCTAATAATGTGAAAGTTTTATTCCTCCTTAATAGGCCACAATTGTATTAGCTCATATGCCACAGGGCACCGCAAATTATATTAGAGCATATGGATATTTTCTACATATTTCAAAATAAGCCTTTTCTGCCCCACCAAGCATACATTCACTGAGCACAAATGCCATTTTCTTTCTTTCTTTCTTTCTTTCTTTCTTTCTTTCTTTCTTTCTTTCTTTCTTTCTTCCTTCCTTCCTTCCTTCCTTCCTTCCTTCCTTCC